>NW_018127896.1:381913-383026 GCF_001952655.1 Monopterus albus | reverse complement strand
TTCAAGGAGTTCTCTGTGCTCTCCCACTCCTGCTCCTTTCTCTGCAGGGAACTCTTCAGGTCCTGTATGGTCTGAAGGTGCATAGCCTTGTCCTGCTCATACTTCATGTGAGTCTTCTTCTGGACATTTGTTTGGCCCGTTAAGAGCTGTTTATATGTGTCCAACTTGGAAGCAGAGCAGGCTTTCTCTTTTTGCCACTGGACTTGGCAACACTCAAGCTGTTCTTCAGTGTGTTTTAGTGCTGCGGTGAGATCCTTTGCTTGCAGTAGATCCCTCTGCTGAGTCTCACTAGAGGCTCTGCACTTCTCGATTTCATCCAGCAGGGAGGCTTTCTCCTGTTTCCACTGGAGACGCTCATTCTCTGCCTTCTTGTTGACTGACTGTAGATCAGCCACAAACTGCTGTTCCTTTTCACTTTGCTGCTCTAGGTGGGCAGCATAGCAGCTCTGGGTTTTGTCCAAAGCTACCTGGAGGGAGCACCTCTCCTCCTGCCACTGCTGCTCTGCCTCCTTCTGAGCAGTCGTGAGCTGATTTATCTCAAGGCTGTGTTGCTCCAGCTGGACCTTCATAGAGTTCTCTGTGCTCTCCAACTCCTGCTCCTTTCTGTGCAGAGAACTCTTCAGGTCCTGTATGGTCTGAAGGTGTGTTGCCTTGTCCTGCTCATAATTCAGATGAGCCTCCTTCAGGTTATCAGTTTGGGTTGTACACAGCTTTTTGTATTTGTTCAGCTCTGCCAGAATGCAGGCTTTCTCTTCTTTCCACCGAAGACGCCCTAGTTTGCCTTCCTTGGCTCGAACACAGAAAGGTGATGAAGGTTCCAGGGTTTTCCTCTGTTGAACCTTAGTTTTTTTGTGCCACTTCTGCGTTTGTTTCTTAGAGCTCTGTGTACACCCCATAGTGAAATATAACATGCAAACGTTATACAGTAAAAAACTGAAATTCTTGACTTCTCAAGTTTGATGACTTCTCAAAATCAAAATGCAACTTCTCTCTATCTGTGGTTGTGTGGTTCTGAATGCCAGTCTGTGATGTTGTGATGCCAGCAGTTTAGTCCTTTAATGTGCATTCTAGAACTCTGATGTCATGGTTGCTATTGGATACTGTAGTAGCAAA
>NW_018127896.1:370525-380809 GCF_001952655.1 Monopterus albus | reverse complement strand
TTAGGCCACCCGCCATCGGCTCCGCCCACACCCAATGGCCACGCCCCACAACCTGCACCTGACAGTGAGCAGGACGACCAGGTTCGTTTATATCTGAATAAGCTTTTATACTTGACTTTAAAAGTTCAGATTGGAGCTGATTTGTGATTGATTTTGAAAAGACCATGTGACCTTTGACCCCTCAGGAGCTGGTTCTGGTGCTGCAGGACTTCGTGGCGGTGTGGGAGGATGAGATCTCCCTGTTTTGGGGGGAGAAGGTCCAGATTCTGGCGTCCAACCAGCAGGGTCAGAGTCTGGTTTAATACTAGTACATACACTTCAAATACTGTAAGCCAATGGGACCAAAGGCATGTTGGGAAATGAAGTATGCACTACAAGAGATGGGGAGCAAAGGTGGCGATGCCAGCTGGTCATCATGTCTTGTGCCTCATTCCCATCAGATGACCTCATACATAACCATCCAAGTCGCCACTGTGGTACAACTGGGACAAACTGTTCACGTCCTACGATTTATAATCCCAAGCTACAGATATCTGCACATTTCTGATACATTTGGTGAAAAGAACTAAAGAAATGCTAACAGACCTGATGGAGACTGGCTGCAAAAGCTAAATAAATTTGAGTATTAACAAGGAATCCACCTTGAATGTTACGGAACAGCTACTTAACCCAGGCTGATGTGTGCTGGGGTTCTCTCAGGCCTGAACAGAAAGTCTGACTTTAATTCCAACAGGACAACTGTGAAAACTGCAGAAAGTTAAATGGGACCAAAACCTTTTTTTAACTGTTGAGTTGAATTATGATCAAAACATGTACCGTAATTTCCGGACTATTGAGCACACCTGAATATAAGCTGCACCCACTAAATTTAAAATGAAAAAACAGTTTGTTCATAGCTGCAGGTGTCCACGTTGTAACATGAGATATTTCGGCAGCCAGATCGATCGCCTTTAACTTGAAAGCTGCATCATATGCATTTCGTTGTGTGTTTTCCATGATGAAGGTGTGTGCATGAAGCGAAAAAAGTTGCAGTTTATAATCCGGAAATTACAGTAAGAATTTGTAGAAAAGTAAGGACTTGTGTTCAGCTTTATATCAAAATGCTTTACTGATATCACAAAAATCTAAATGATAAAAAACGAATGGGTCAGTTAAATGAGATTATCGCGTCAGAATATAAAATTAATGCATCTTGTTGAAATGCACATCAAAAGTGCAAAAGTGCTCAAGGTCCAGGACACAATAAATAAGAATATTTACACCCTCACAGTTTGAAAACACACACACACACACACGTTGAGGCTCGGCCACACAGCAAGGAGTCAACTAAATGTAAAATGAAAAACTGCCTAGCAGCATAGTGATACTGGTCATACTGGTGGAGGATTCTCAGCTTGTCTTTGGCAATATGATGTCAAACATAATTTTAAGAATAAGCAACATTTAAAAACTGAAGTAATCAGTGCACATGGACCCTTTTAAGCCTTGATGTAAAAATGAAAGACCCAGGTCAAGCAGTTGTAGCTCTACTGTTAATGTGCACAGCCCAGGTGAGACACCACAAGCTGATAATCCAGCTGTGCTGGTCTGACTAAAGCTGCTGTCCTCCATGTTGGAGCATGACACATCTCAGAGCCACACTTCCAGCTGCAGGCGGGTGCACAGTTCCTTTAAGCTTCAGAGATGATCACTTAGGCAGATGTGCAGTGTCTCTGCTGTGGCTTTAGGCTGTGGACACACCCAGCACAGTCTGACCTCCACAGGAGGACAACACTGCATGCACCCACTGATCCATGAGAAAACCTTGTGTGTTTAGTGAAAAGCACCATGTCACTGTGCTGCTTTCACACCTCAGTCAAACTCTTCCAGGTAACTTAGGCCACCTGAGAGTTGTGTTGCTAGGATCACAGCAGGGCGCAGGTGCCAGAGCGGGATCGCTGCTGCACTTGGCCTCTGTTTGTGCCCAGGTTGCTGCTGCCGGTGGCAGGGGACACAGGCTCTCCCTGGGCGGCTGTGTCCTGGCTGACGGTGCTCTCCGCTGGGGTTGGATCCTTGCTGTGTCTCTGTTTCGCCCTGGAAGAGGACAGCTGTCTGAAGATGGAGCGCTGAGAGGAGGACATTAGGAGATTAGTGTTAACATAATTAAAGCAATAGATTTAAACTTCAGGGTCTCACATTATTAATAACAACTACACTACCCACAAGCTTTAGGGAGTTAATAGAGACCTGAAGTGAAACCAGGGCTTCCAGGTTTTGCTCCAGACACAAGAAACCCTCATTCAAATTGGCAATAATAAGTAATTGTACATGCACACTGGCACCACTGCCGTGGTTCTGATGCTGGACATGATTAGCCACATCTCGTTAGACATGACAGTCTGCAGGTCATCTGTTTGCAGTGAACAGTCAGCCAATCACTTCAGCTCCCTCAGCAGTTCACTTTACAAAGTGCCAAATTCTCCACTTTTCTGCAATTATCTCCTCTGTCTGCTCACTAGTGAAGGAAGAAGTGAGAGTGTAAATATTCTTTAGAGCATCATCACAGCCATACTTTGTTTACATGCTCATTGTGTCAGTTCATATCTGATTTCTGAATCCATCTGGAGCTAAATATCCAGGTTTCTGAAACCATGATATGCTGCAGAATAGTCATGGGCATTTCAAAGCACCAACTGACATTTGTCATGACTAAAAAGCTAAAAATCCAGACCTACAACATAGTGCACCCCTGTCCAAGTGTGACATGTGGAAACATGTTTGAGCCAGCAGAAGATCTGTACATCCATGTGTCAGCAGACGTCTTCTTCTTGTACCTTTTTGCTGGAGCCTGATTGGTTCTTGGAGCCGCTGTCTGCAGTCCCATTGACTTTTTTCAAGCCGTCATCGGCCTTGTCTTTAGCTGCAGTGTTGGGCT
This sequence comes from Monopterus albus, assembly GCF_001952655.1. Classification (NCBI taxonomy): domain Eukaryota; kingdom Metazoa; phylum Chordata; class Actinopteri; order Synbranchiformes; family Synbranchidae; genus Monopterus; species Monopterus albus. The sequence goes on along the minus strand of NW_018127896.1, from coordinate 377,895 downwards.
CTGCAGTGACTTCAGCTGCTGTGGGCATCAAACATTTTCCCTCGTTAGTGACTTCATTCCCTCATTTTCCCCTTATAAATGTACAATCTGTGGATATATGTTCCGTTTTATTGTTTCTGAGCATCCACAGTGGTGGAGAAGGTTCAGATTATTACTATGAAGCACTAGTATACCCCACTTTAAAAGTACTCCAGTGGTATGAAACGACAATACTCCAGTAAAGTACAAGTCCCTCAGATTTGTACTTCAGTACTAAGGTTACTCTGCACCACTGATCATTTGTGACTGAGTGAAACAAACCTCTGTCACCTCTGGGCTCCCTGTTGGGTGCAGGCGCTGTCTGCAGCTCACCAGGCCCCTGTGGAAAATCACACGTTAGCTCCGACAGGAAGAGCCAGTGAACGTCGTGCTTTAATTTCAGCTCTATCACTTACAGGCCTCTGTTCTGCTGCTCCCTCCATCTCAGCTGATGCATAGTTCTCTTCTTCCTCATCGTTGTCATCAACACTGTCTTCCTCCGGTTCCTCCTCACCTTTGCTCAACTTCTGAGCAAATCCTTGGGTCAAATCCTAAAGATGTGAAAGACACATCATACAAGCACCGCAACGGACATTAGCTGCAAAAAAGACACAATCAAGTGTTGATCAATCTTCTTCACATTTTAAGACCACAAGATGGAACAACTGGATGCGTATGAGCTCTACCTCTACACACAGGTTAGGAGAAGCAAACTGGGGTGGGAAAGGACCCAGTGTGGGAGAGGGAATGACAAAGAATTACACAAATCCTAGTGAAACTGAACAGAAAGATGTGGCAGTGATTGTGTTTCTTAGAGAGCAGAGGTGAGCTGCTCCAGACTACAGCAGGGGATGATGGGAGAGGGTCACAGCTGGGACTCTAAACACAAAAACGGGGACGAACCGAGCCCACCTGATCCCCAGACAGAGGAAAAGCTCATCCTGTGGCAGCATCTGCACTTCGTCAATGAACTGACAAGACCTGAAAACACTCACTTATCCAGGTGCTTTACGATGAACTTTATTGACAAACAAAGCTTCACCCTGGCTTCTGGTCCCCTTTTCACCATTTTATAGGCAAAACTACCCATTAACTACAAAACTACTGAGAACTTCACTGAAAATAGTACAAGTCCAAATTTGATCTGTAGCCATGATAAAAAAAAAAAAAAAAAAAAAAAAAACACAAAAAAAACAAAAAACACATTAAAAGGAAAAAAAAAAAAAAAAAAAAAAAAAAAGAGTCTCAACATAAACAGAAACGCATTAAAGTGCACGGGAGAAGAGGAGGAGATGTGATTAACACTGGGTATGTACGGTACTCACACTAAGTGACCGTGTGAGTAAACCTGAGGTACTTCTACTTTAGTAATCAGTAACATGCAATCCACTACATTTCACTGGGAAATACTGTGCTGTCTCCCGAACTGCATTTAACTGACAGTTACACATGAAGAGTTTTGCACAGAGATTGTAATTTTTTGTAAAAAATCCCAAAATTTCATGGTTCCAGCTTCTGAAATGTGAAGATTTGCTGCTTTACCTTTTAGGTATTTCATATTTATTTTTAGTAATCTTGAGGTTTAGACTATTGATTGGACAAAGCGGTTTCATCCAAAAAACAGCCAGTAGACAGACACAATGCAGGAGGTTTACATGTACTGGAGTATTTTTACAGTATGGTATCAGTACTGCTATCTGAATACTTTCCCCACCAGGTCTCCCTGTAAGCTCACTGCTCAGGGACCTCGTCCACCTCAAACATCATTTCCGAGAGTTGCACATGGAACAAGACAAACGCAGCGTAAAGCTAATGACATGACGGTACAATGGTAATGATACATGAAAGCAGTCTGTAAAGCCTCATTGATCACTTTGATCACTAATCAGTTAGGGCTCAGTTCTGATCACAGAGCAGAACACACCTAGGCAGCAGGAGAAAGAAACCCTTCTCTTCAGAGACATTTGGAAGCTGCCGAACAGAGGAAGCACAGCACATATCACATAAGAGCCAAAGAAACACAGCCACGTTTCTTGAAGAACAACTCAGAAACGCCATGAACGAGACAAATGGAGCAGAGACCCAGAGCGAGGTGAGCTCACAGTGACGTGGTCATTAGTGTCCCGCTGCACAGACTCCTGGTCAGACCAGACCAAGCTCATCCTCCACAGGAGACTGACTGGAGTTCTGTCTCCCACAACGCCAGTTCACCAGTCAACTGACTGGCCACAGAACAACGAGTCAGCGGTTCTGTGATTCAGCTGTGAAGCAAAAACACCACATTGTCTGGTTCCACTTCGCGGCCGCTGCTCCATTCAGTCGAGGTCACACTAAAAGCTGCTGACACATTGATCAGTAATATTTCTGGATCCACGTTACTTCAGGGTGAGGTACTGAGGTAGAACATCATCCCAGAACTCCGCACACTTGCCCACTGCCTGACCTTTGACCCCTGACCTCGCAGATGGAGCACCTTGTCTTTTGACTTCAGCAGACTTTTGCTTTGTGACTAACTCTTCTTCTTCCTCCTCTTCATCATCATCAACCTCTTCCTCCTCAGACTCTTCATCTTCACTTTTTTGTTCCTCCTCCTCTTCACTCTCTTCTGATTCTACCTCTTCCTTTGCATCTTCTTCCTCCTCTTCCTCTCCTTCCTCACTCTCCTCCTCCTCCTCTCCTTCCTCACTCTCCTCCTCTCCCTCTCCTTCCTCACTCTCCTCCTCCTCCTCCTCTCCTTCCTCACTCTCCTCCTCCTCATTACTTTCCTCTTCCTCCTCACCACTACTCTCCTTTTTCTCCTCTTCCTCTTCTTCTGTCTCACTCTCTGCATCATTCTCTGAAGATGTTAAAGACCCACTCTCACCCTCCTCTTCATCACCATCACTTTCCAGTTCCCCCTCTCCTTCCTCACCCTCCTCCTCCTCCTCAGAATTTCCTTCTTTGCTGTCTGTCTCATGACCTGACCCTTCATTTTTTCCCTCCTCTTCCTCATCCTCTGCATCACTGTCTTTCCCTTCACTCACATCTTCACTTTCACTTCCTGCCATCCTGCTTGTTTCCTCCTCCTCCTCCTCAGCAATGCTCTTGTCTTTTTTTCTCTTTCCTGCTTATCCTCTGATTGATAAGTGTCACTGTCTTCTTCTGTTACTTTATCAGTACTGTGACTGTCTTCTTCCTCCTCCTCCTCACTTATTTCTGAACTTGTTCTCTGCCCTTCCTCACCTTCATCCTCCTCCTCCTCATGTTCGACCACTGAGTCCAGCTGCTCCTTACTTTCTTCCTCACTCCCATTCTGGCTCATCCTCACTTCAGGACTGTCAGGTGCAGGTGTGACGTCGATACTAACTGCAGATCTGTTGCTAAAATCAGCAGCGGGGGACTCGGGTTCCTCACTTCCTGATTTCATCGCGCAGTCTTTCAGGACAGCGCACCTGCTCTCAGATGCCGACTGCCAGCCGGATGCCACCTGGTGCATTAGGAGTGACCCTGCTGCCAGTGAGGCAGCCCCGGCAAGCACACTGAGATTTGTTGCTGTTGTTTCTTTTGCAGCTTTGGCCCGAGCTTCTGTTTTGTTTTTATCATCCTTTGATTTCTTAGAGAAACCTGTGTTTTCTTTAGATTTGGAGTTTGTTTCCACCTCAGGCCCCCGTCGAGACTCACCTGTGCCACTCAGGTGATATCCACTTGGTGAGCTAAGTCCTGCACATAGACTTTGCTGCCTGCTTTTAACTCTCACAGATTCAGCTTGCACATGTTGAACTTCTACTGTAGATTCAGAGCCAACACCTAAAACTGTCTCTTTTCTTTCTGGCTCTTCAGGCTCTGTGACCAGTCTCTTGCCAACCTCTAGCAGCCGGCCTCTCCCCTGAACAGGCCGGGGACGCTGCTTGGATGCTGCTTTCCTAATATCACCTGCACACTGAGGTTTGTTTCTACTTGGCTTCCTCTTCAGCTCCTCCAAAGCCAGGACCAGATTCTCCTTGTTCTGGTGGACAGGCTTCTTTTTCTGAGAGACCAGAGAGAGAGCTCTGTGGCCCCTTGGGAACTTGGTGGGTAACGCCCGGCGAGGAGAGACAGAGGAAGCCAAAGACAAACTGCTCTGCTTTGAGAGCTTTCCCTCCTTTCTATCATGCTTACCATTCCTCTATCCTCAGCACAGCAAGAGGAGGATGAAACAAAGGCAGCATTAGAGAGGAACAGAGACAGACAAGCAGACAATTATGAAGGAATCATGGAAAATGAAATAATGAGAGGAGCCTGATCACAATATCAGATATGTTAGTGGATGACTTCAGCTCATCACACAGTGAATGAGGGCAGAGCAGCTCAGAAACGTGCTCATGCAGCATCAAGGTTTCTGCATATCTCCCACAGCTGTTTACAGCTGTTCACAGCTGTTCTATGGAGATAAAATCCTATCAAAAATGTTACAAATGCGTGTTTAACGTTTTGTCTGTAACAAGCGATTTGTGTGTGTGTGTGTCGTGCTGTACAAACTGCACGTAAAACACATTTTACAAATGCTTAAAATCAATTTTTCGTGTGCAGTTCTTTAGAAAGTACGTACACATTGTTACCTACGCATGCGTGGATCGTCTAACACACACGAATCACCTTCCGCGCACACACGGATTTTTGAGAGTGTTTTTCCGCACTCTCAAAAGTCCACGATCCACGAATGCACGGTGCGTATACGGACACGTGGAAAACTCGGACATCTGAATTGCCAAACAAAAGTATTTACACAACGCTATTCCAAATGGACATTACATAAAATAAACAAAAATATCTAATACATAACACGTTTTAACACAGAACATCTCAGCTGCCTGCAGTTTGTGGTGTAATTTTTATATATTTAGAATTTAGAAGTTATGAAGCTAAAGTTAATGTTCCGCCCTGCGAAGTTTATAGTTTTTCAGTAGGGCATATTTTAGTGATGCACACAGCTAGTAAGTTTAGCATGAAAACAGTCACAGGTTGTCTCTCCTTCGAGTCTACGTTAAGTCTTTGTAAGTAATACTACGGTTTATTTGAGAGAATGTAATTTACTTAACGATGTGTTAGTTACGTGTGTTAGACATTTTTACCGCGACGCGAGAAATCGATCATCTTGTCCCAAATGGATCAGCTGTGCTTCTTAAAAGCGAGATTTTTGTCATGGTTGGTCGAATGATAGGACATTCAATAATAAATGGAGGGCCTCCCTTGTCAGGGCTCAGCTTGCCAGTGGTGCATGCTTTGACAAGTGGTTCAAAGGAATTGGCCATGTCATACCTGTGCCTGGAGGACTGCCCAGACATTGAACATCAACAGACTATTGGTCTGGTAAGCAACATGTCAAATCTTTTATACATAGTTAAATATAGAACATGGTAATGTTACTTACAAAGACTTAACGTAGACTCGAAGGAGAGACAACCTGTGACTGTGACTGTGTCAGATGTCCCAGTTTTCCACGTGTCCTTAAACGCACCGTGCATTCGTGGATCGTGGACTTTTTGAGAGTGCGGAAAAACACTCTCAAAAATCCGTGTGTGCGCGGAAGGTGATTCGTGTGTGTTAGACGATCCACGCATGCGTAGGTAACAATGTGTACGTACTTTCTAAAGAATTGCACACGAAAAATTGATTTTAAGCATTTGTAAAATGTGTTTTACGTGCAGTTTGTACAGCACGCATTTGTGAACCTCATGACACACACACACAAATCGCTTGTTACAGACAAAACGTTAAACACGCATTTGTAACATTTTTGATAGGATTTTATCTCCATACTGTTCTGCCTGCATCAGCTTAGTTGCTGAGTTTGCTGAGTTACCTTCTGAACTGGAGACAGTGTGAGCGTTTTATCACTGGGGTCCATCTTCATCACATGTGTCTATCAGGAGGAAAAAGGGGAAACAAAATGTTTTAACAGGCTGCTGCTCACGTGGAGGTCAGAGGTCAAATAAAGAGCTGATCTCTCACCATGTTCAGGAAGTCTGTGGTTTCACCCAGGTCTTTAACGCTGTCAGTGTCCGTCAGGCTCTCCACGGCGCTGCTTGTCTCGCCGCCTGTCTGCTCTGACCAGGGAGAAAACAGGATGCCATGTTAGTTTAGTCAAGTCCAGCCATGCACCCTGATTCACTCTGGTTTTATGGAGCAGAACAGGCTTGTTGACACAAATGAGAAACAATGAAACATTCTGATTCCAGCGTGTCGAATAAACATTTTTATCCTTCAGAAATGAAGGAAACCTACAAAGACTGAAGCGGAATTTGTCTTCTGTCCTTTGTTATAATCCCAGATCTCATAGTTCTATGTGAGGAGGCTTCTGGTTTTATGTTTAAAGCTGCTGGAACAGCCTGAAGGTGTTGAAATCTTTGGGCCTTAACACAAAACCTGACTCCACGTTTTTATTTTTTACTGCTTTCTGTTGAAACACTTTGGCCATCTATAATCTCCTTTGTTTTCATTTGTTTTGGTTCATTTATACTATTTTTAATTGCATGATAATTCTTCGATTACTACTTATGTATTTGTCAGTTCTAGTACTACTCTCTGTAGTATCTTATTATCAAGTTGCCCATAAAGTTCATTTTGCAGGTAGGTTAGAAACCTTTTGAGCAGGTCACTGGATGGGATTTATGCAAAATAACACAAACATAGAAACCACTGGACTGGTCCTTTAAGCCACAGTGACCAGCTCTGCTAACACAGCAAATGTGAAAAAGTGAAAAGAAAGAAAGACCACGTGAGCTTTTTAAGTGTCTTTCCTACAGCAGGTGTTCTGCTGGTCATTAAACTTCTAGGAAACGGGAGGGTGCAGAGGTGGAGGAGGAGGAGGAGGTGGAGGTGACGTAGGTACCCTGGTGCAGTGACCCTGCGCTCCCGTGTAGGTGAGGACCGTTGAGCACCTTTCTGTGGGTCAGCTCAGGCAGGACAGTGTGGCTGGTGACAGGCAGCAGGGGTTGGAGGGACATCATGGCGGGCAGAGTGCGGGCGCCCAGCTGGTCTGGAGATCGCTCCTGTGGTTAGAGGAGCAGGTTTTAGAAGCAAGACTCCTTCTGATTTGTTGAAATCCTTCTTTTTTGCAATCCTCTACAGGATTCTACAGGATATGTGGTATAGATGATCGATGGATGGATTTTTGATTTTTCTTTTACAGGAATTAATATCTTTGCTGCTTTTACAGATGCAAGTGACTATTCGGTGTCATATGTGTCCTAGTGGCCAATATCAGTCCTTAACTGAAGACTGTTCTCAAACAATAACAAATCACAACTACATGAAACTACCAGATAATAGAAAGTGAAAATAGAGCAGGACTGAATGAGAGCGAGAACAGCCTCGGCCCTGTTTTGTGAATC
>NW_018127896.1:351335-370324 GCF_001952655.1 Monopterus albus | reverse complement strand
CAGAGCGGCTCCTCTGCAGAGTGGAGGAGTCGGCCGTGTCCCCCAGCAGCTCCACGTACGGCTTCTCCAGGAAATCCTCTGTCACATCGTCCTCCTCCAGTGTCACGTCCGCACAGTTCGGATCCCGCGGCTGAGCCAGCACCACCATGTGACAGCCGCCGCATCTAGCCTGGACAGGAAACATGCACTTCAACATGTATAAAGAGGAAATTGAGAGGATGTGGAAGGTCAAGGCGAAAGTGGCCCAGGGATGGTAGGAGGAGTAAGAAATGATTTTTTTACATCTGAATTTCAATTAAAATAATCATGAACTTATTTGTGACCCTTATCACATTCTACCTTTGTACTACTTTCCTTTCCAACATCAAAATAAATGAATGAATTGAAAAGTAGAAACGTGCTTGTGAGACACCTACTGCCTGGACTTTGTACTTAAGGAAGCGTGAACACAGAGTTGGTTTGAACTGGTTGGTGAAGTTTTCCTCTCCCAGGCCCAGTTTCCCGTGTCGGCCGTCTCCAAACGTGTACAGCAAACCACCATCTACAGATCAGAACAATGCAATTAAACCAGTGATGACTGTGGGACAGCGATGAAACCAGTGAGGACCTACCAGTGAGGACAGCGGTGTGGTTCTCTCCACAGGCCACCTGACATACCCGGCCCTTCCTGAAGTGGTCCACCAGACGTGGCAGCCGGGACTCGAAAATAAATGTCCCATGACCGAGCTGTCCAAACTGGCCAAGGCCAAACGTGTACACGCTGACATCTGGAGGAGATGAAGACACAAGGTAACTTCATCACTTCTGAACCCTGCACTGGCATCTGATCCATGCAAACCACAGCCACTTCTTTTTACATATGCTGTTGTTATTGGTCTGAATGGTTTTAGGGGTTTTAATGTGTTGGACATGTACCTGTTAGCACCACCGTGTGCCCACCCCCACAGGCCACCTGTGTCACTGGCTCCTTGATGCTCTTCACCAGCTGAGGGACCCGGTGTCCCGGCAGCTGCTCGGTGCCCAGACCCAGCTTCCCACTGTCACGCTCACCAAACGTGTACAGAGCTCCGTCAGCTGAGACACAGAAGAAAACACTACAGCTACAGGTCTGCTCTTTGCTTTGTGTTCTTTCTGAAACATGCTCACTGTACACTGATGTTGGGAAAGGTCCTCCCTCTGGTGCCCTTCACTTCTTTTCTACTAGTACTTGCACAGTAACTCCAGTAACAAAAAGTATGCTAATAGTACTGCAAATGAATGAGTACTTTTACTGCAACAGAACCCAGTAGTTGCACTGCAACTGCACTTCAGTTGGTAGTGTCATATTTCAGTTAGTGATAGCATTAATTCTTCAAGCAGTAGTATTTCATTGGGCAGTAGTATCACAGTTTGCAATACTTGCTCCTGTGGTTCTGGCTGTGTACATTTTTGTCAGTATGTCAAAGATTTAAAAACCTGATTCAAATCTTTCAGGAAAACTGAGACCCAGCCGACAATTAGTATCCTCCACTGAGTTAAATGGGAGGAATGAGGAATTGAGTTTTATAGGTTTCCTGCAGATGTCCCCTTCCGGCATCTGTCGGGTTCAGGTGTGTGCCTGAAAGCTGCTGCTCCTACCAGTGTATCTGCTCACTTGTCACTAAGGCAGAGTGGTAGTATCCACAGGACACCCAGCTGACTGGTCGACCCACAGTCACTTCCTGTGGCGAAGAGGCGTGGCCTTCCTTCCCCAGGCCGATCTGACCCTCGCTGTTGTCGCCCCACATGAACAGCTTGCCACTCTCTGAGATGGGCAGAAGAAGATCCGGCAGTAAAAACACAGATCAAACAGCAATACATATTTTTGAGCATCCTCTTCTTTATACTGTATGTGGCACAACTGTTGGTAGTAGTGTTGCTTTCGTCAACGAAAATTATGACTAAATGACGTCGTCAACGAACCTTTATCGCGTGACGAAAACGAGACGAGACGCAACGAAAAAGCTGGTCATGTGACGATGACTATAATTAAATATATAATGCAATATTGTTGACGATAAAAAAACGAGACGAAATGTTATAACGTTATTTCGTCTCGTTTAGTCGTGTTATTATTATTATTTTGCAGTATTTCTGTTTCCTGTGTCTCGCTTCAGGGGCCGCATCAGACGCGTCGCACTGCGCAGACGTAGGCGACATCACTTCCTTAACCACCGCTCGCGGCATTATTGAGAAGACGACAACAAACAAAGTTAAGTCTGACACAGAGAAAGGGATCGATGGCCGGCCAGTCGGGGTTTGTCATTGGGAGAAAAAGAAGAAACGAGATTTGGAAAAACTTTATTTACATAGAAGTGGAAAATTAAACGGAATTTGTTGTGGAAAAAGATGGGGAGAAATGTGGCCACAAAATAACAAAAAATGTGTATTGGATGTATTCTTGAGTCTATATGGTAACAATAATATAATAAGATAACCTTGTTTGAAATGGGTTTGACTAAAAGAAACGTTTGGTTTCATCTATACTACTAGGTACTTATACTATATTGACTGGGTTAAATAGAATTGCATTACTAAAAAGAGACTAAAATACAATTTTCACTGACTAAAACTAGACTAAAATGTCATCAGTTTTCGTCGACTAAAACTAGACTAGACTAAAAAGAGTATGAATTGACTAAAACTAATAAAAACTAAAATGACAGCATCACACAAAGACTAGACTAAAACTAAAACGAAAACAGGCCGCCAAAAACAACTATAGTTGGTAGTAACCCTGTGACAGACACATTCAGTCTAGTCCCTCAGCTGATGCTTCTCCATCAACTGAAGCATCTATGATGTGTGAATCTCACCCATGAGAGCAGCCGAGGTGTTTGAACCAGCAGCGAGCATTATGATTGGTCCGTGTGAATCGAAGAAACCGACTCGCTCAAAGGCTGTCCTCTCCTCACAGTCGCCAAGCCCCAGCTGACCCTCACCATTCCCCCCGGAGGCGTACACCCGCCCCTGAGCTACAACGAGACAAGACAAATCTTTGAGCCATGTGTTAAATGTGACCTCTGACTGGACCAAAGCACTTGTCTGGTACTGACCTGTGCAGACGAGAGTGTGGTTCCTGCCACAGGCCACAAGCTGAACCTTCTCAGATTTCAGAGCTGTAAACATATGAAAGAAACTTCAATACTTAACATTTATCATCACAAAACCATGAATGCATATTAGTGTCTTCATCAGAGGGTGGAGTGTTCAGACAGGTCTGTCGACTCGTTGGTAGCACCTCTAGGACGTCTAGTCATCATGACGAACACCATGCAACACAGCTGAAAGCCCTGGAAGATGCTCAAAAAGAGGCTTTGAGTCTGAATTGGTTCGGTGTTTGGCTACACTTTGTTATGCAACTGTGGTTCAGTGGGTAGAGCAGTCATCTCCCAACCAGAGGGTTCGGTGCCTGCAGTGTCCTTCGGCAAGACACTGAACCCCCAAGTTGCCCCCGATGGTTAGAGCCATCGGTTGAGTTGGTGCCGCAGTTCTGTACCGGAAACAAATTCCCTATCTGTGTAACATACTTGGCCAATAAAGTGATTATTATTAGTGCCCTGCCAAAACTGTTTACAGTGGAGGTGGGCAGCTGTTGACCTCAACTGGGGGCATCGTCGGACGGTGGAAGGAATACTTCGAGGATCTCCTCAACCCCAGCGTCATGTCTTCCGATGAGGAAGCAGAGGCCGGGGGCTCGGAGGTGGACTCGTCTATCACCCAAGCTGAAGTTACCGAGGTAGTTAAGAAGCTTCTCGGTGGCAAGGCACCGGGGGTGGATGAGATCCGCCCTGAGTACCTTAAGTCTCTGGATGTTGTGGGGCTGTCTTGGCTGACACGCCTCTGCAATGTCGCATGGCGATTGGGGACAGTGCCTCTGGATTGGCAGACCAGGGTGGTGGTCACTCTTTTCAAGAAGGGGGACCAGAGGGTGTGTTCCAACTATAGGGGGATCACACTCCTCAGCCTCCCCAGGGAAGTCTATGCCAGGGTACTGGAGAGGAGAATTCGACCGCTAGTCGAACCTCGGATTCAGGAAGAACAATGCGGTTTTCGTCCTTAATTAAAGGAATCTACTCAACAGAAAACAATACGTTTGTGTTGAGACAATGTACAGTTAACAGATAAGCTCAATCTGTTCAAAGGCAAAACAAGAACAACCTCCGTATATGGAATTAACCTTGGTGTTTTGGTTCTTGTTCATACATTGTATTCATTTTTGATAATCTGCATATTCTGCTAAATTATATAAATGAACATATTTTTCAGATTTGTCACTGTGTGAATAGACTTGGGATAGAGAAATGTAGGGATGGGGAATATGGGAGCGAGTTGGCAGGTGGGCATTGGGGCAATGAACTTAGTCATAATTAAAATTCAAAAACTAAAACACTGATGTCATGTTGTCAACAGGCTCAGATGTGGGCCGATTCAGAAATTTCCACCAATCACTGACCATACCGTAGAAACAGTTTTCTGTGTCTCAGATACTTTAGTGGATAAACACATTTTATTTAAGACCTTACACTAGTAACGTCTAGGGATGGTCTCTTGTCTGGGCTGAAGGCAGCTGTCAGTAGCAGCACTCACACACAATACTCACCGCTTTCACGCTAAGACAGGGAACAGAGACCTATCTAAAGACCAACCTTTGACACGGGTGGGCTTGTTCACGGTCACTTTGGATCCCAGGCCGAGTTGGCCCCAGTTATTGCTGCCAAACACAAAGAGCTTCCCATTTTCTACAGAGACAAAGACAACAGAATCTGAAAGGCTCAGTTTCTCTGGTGCTTTATACTACATCAGTACAGGCTGGCTTTTAAGCAGAAATGTTTGCAAGGGTTGTATGACAAATTAAGCAGAAATGGACCATGTATGGTTGAACTGATTCCAAACAACACATGCACAAAAAAGTAAAAGTTTTCACTTAGAAACCTTAACAGCTCTTACTGGTTATTAAGGCGGTGTGTTCGTCTCCACAGGCTATTTTGAGCGGGACGTCATTTTTAAGCCAGAATTTACTGGGGATGTTGTCAGCAAATTTGCTCTTTCCAAAAGTGAAAACTGCTCCTGATTCTGTAAGAGAAGGAAACATGTGAAGAGGCAAAGTGGAGTAGGGCTGCAACCAGTAAATATTTCACTGATGTTTATTTTCTTACTGTATTGCTACAAAACATCAGCGAAATAGTACAATTTCCATTGCCCAAAACAGTGTCTTTAGATATCTGGTTTTATCAGACCCAAAAATAATTAGTTAACTATCTAGGTTTTGGCATTTCTACAGGAAAGTGTACTTAAGAGAGTTTATTGTTTATTAAGATAGTGGCTGATTAACGTCCTGACAATCAGCTGGTTAATCAGTTCAGTGCTGAACTGCACCAATCCAAACCAGATGAACAGCAAAGTTTAATCAGGCCACCAGGTCATTTAAAAAGCTGGACCTTCACTGGGTTTTCTTCCTTTTATGTCACTACTGATCGGACAAAACTAGAACTTTGTGAACTTTGTTTGAGCTCTGCTAAATTAACTGGGCGCCTACCATCATTTTTGACAGTACCTTCATCTATTATCTGCCGTCTGCGTGTTATGTATAAATTGTGTGACAAGACTGAAACCAAACCAAACAATAACTTCTCGTATACTAAACTAAGTGATATTATCATGATGCAGAAATATAAGGATAATTATAAAACACTGGCGTTCAATATTCGACCTGGCGCAAGACATCACGTTTAAAAAAAACTTCAAGTTCTTCGCAGTCAAGGAACAATTGAAATAAAAATATAAATAGCAATTACACAAACCCAGTCTGGAGGATTAATCAACCTGAATACATTAAAATCTAATATATTAAACCGAAGAATGTAAACTAAAAGGTTGCTCTCCCGTTAGCCAGCCAGCTAAAGCAGAAGCTAACCAGAAGTAACGAGACCGCTAATTGGCATTTTAAAGTGAAATGAATGTTTAACGGACGTGATAAAGTAAAGAACAATGAGCTCCTTGTGCTTATTGACCTGGTATCTCGTCCTCAGCCTCTCCTGCCATCTCTGCGAACTTTAATCCGCTTTGCTCTGTGCTGCGGGCGTGTTACTATCCCTCTTGTTTTCGGCTTCGAGAACCCGGAAGTAAACAAAACGTCTCCTAGGTTACGACGTTAACAACGTGACCCTTAAAGGGAAAGTATGTTATTTTTAAAGACAAGTACAGTGTTATACAGTGTTAAACGGGCTACTGTATATAAATAGAGTTTGTGGTACTTGTACTTCGAATATTTCCATTTTATACTTTTACTCCACTACATTTCAAAGGGAAATATTGTACTTTTAAGATCACTGCATTTCACACATTTAAAAAAATCCACATCCAAAAACTGGAAACAGATTAGTTAATCTCTGATTAATCATCTCACAGCCCCTCTGATTTACCTGATGACCTGTTGGGGGACCCAACCAATACACTGGTAACCACTGGACTAAACTGACTGTATATGAAGTAGTTAAAACTAACTTCACCTCAAGCAGCAACAGCAGCAAAATGCTGCCCAACCATTGATGCATGTCAGCATTTTAACCCTCATGAACCTCCATGAAGAAGAGAAGCTTTATGGCAGAGCAGAGAAATAAATCTTTCAGTCCATTGAAAAAAAATATCAGCAAGCATTTTATATAGACCAAACCATTAATTTCTCAATTGATTAACAGAGAAAACAATCTGCAGAATAATCATAATAAAATCACTCCATCACTGTCTGGTTTGGCTGAGCAACCAAACAGGACAAGTGCGGACTTCAGCAGAGAGTCAGGACTGCAGAAAAGGTCATTGGTGCAAGCCGGCCCTACATGGTGGAGCTGTACACCTCACGGGTCAAAAGGAGGGTGGAGATGATCACTGCAGACCCCTCACACCCTGGACACAATCTGTTTGAACTCCTCCCCTCTGGACGGCGTTACAGGTCACTGTGCACCAAGACAACCAGGCACAAGGATAGTTTCATCCCCTGGGCCATGATAGTATGACTGGACAATAACCCTCAGTGCAATACCTGCAAATATACATTGTACAGATTATACAGATCTGTACAGGTCTCTATTTTTAAGTACTCCGTTTTTATTTCTATTGTCATTTCAATGAGCATTCTTTTATCTGTCTGCATTGTTTACTGCTCGTTTATACTGTTTATTTTGCATTGTTTGCACGGTTTGTTGCTTGTTAATACTGCTTATTTTGTTATATTACACAGCCTTATGCTGGTTTACTGTTTACTTGCCCCTTGCATGGGGATATGTACATGCACATTGAGAGCCAATGTACCAGAGTCAAATTCCTCGTGTGTCCGACACACCTGGCCAATAAAGCTAATCAGATTAACAGTCAGTTGCGTGTCTAATTTACTTTAGGACTGTTTGTTTAGTCTGTATTACAGTTGTTTAGGTGCACATAATAAACTGAGCATATATAAATGAGAGGAAAGAAACATTTTGACAATATTTTTAATATATACAAAAGAACAACTGTTTGTGCATTTCTACTTAGATAGAGAGAACATGCAATGGATGCCCCAGTGATCACTGGTGTAGCGGCCACACTTGAGCTTCTCCAGCCCTACCAAGGCCATGCTCTCAGGCTCCAGCCATGGGACGCCATCCTTGGTAGCCCGGCGCAAGTACACCCGGTCAAAGCGGAAGCGGCTCTTGAACCTCATATCCTTGTTGGTGTTGGCCACGGTGTCCCATGTGAAGCGGCAGTGCTCTGGCTGGTTCAGCTGCTCCCACACATCACAGACGCAGCTGGGGAGGCCTACCTGGGCCACCTAGGACGGAATGGGAGCACCAGAAACAGACGTGGTTCTGAGACACATTTTCCACCAAGAACAACTTGCTTTGTGCTGTCTCATTCAAGTGAGCCCCCACCTGGGTCCATCTCTACTTTCACCTGTGCACCAGAATACCACAGAGGGACAAAGCGAGTTTTAAGGTCAGGCAAGTACAACTGTGTGCAAACAGTTGATACTGTGTGGACGTGAAATTCTGACAGCACCACCGGCCGCCACATGTTGGAGATTTTGTAGTCATAAACAAAACTATTTTATGTCCACCTACCCCACAACCTACTCTAATATAGTTAATTGGCTTCAACGTAACACTCGGCTTCTCCTGTAGACACTAAGCTTATTAGCCGGACATGCTAATAATGTAGCTTATGTTACAAGAGATAATTCATTCCTTACATTTTCGAGCTGAGTTCTCCTTTAGGCCATGCAGGTGATTTTATGAGTACCACACACACAAAAATAACTCTCCATGTTGGAGAGGACAGAGAAAACATCTCAACAGAAGAGACAATACCTCAGCATCCCTCAGGTTGGTGTCCCCCCCAAACAGGACAGTAACGTTATCAGGTGCTTTGCTCATCATCTTCATCACCCATCGCAGCTGTTTCATCCGCTCCTCTGCGTTGTTCTTACAGCTCTCCAAATGGGACGTCATCAGCCAGAGTTCCTGGCCTTTGAACACTACCTGATTTTTGAAAAATTAATACATCAGGTGCAGGTAAAAGTTGCACCAGACCAGACTTGTATCTCTTGGCTGTGCACCAACCTGAGCGACAAGCAGGTTCCTCATCATGTGAGAGGTTTGGTAGGGGATAATCTTACTGCGCAGCAGAGTGACTCGGGACTGCTTCAGCATCATCCCAGTGAAGTAACCTAACTTACCACCTGATCGGCACCAGAAACAGAGGAAAGGTTCAGATTATACAGCAAATTATTCTGCAGAACAACAAAATAACTTGAAGCAGCAGAATAAATAGCATTTACTTCACTTATTGTGTCAAAATTTGTAACTTGGTCAAATCTGAACACTGAGGTGTGGTACATTTATTTACACACACATCAAGGTGACATGCATTTCCTGAGGATATCACAAATAAACATTTGTAAATCCTGTCAGAAAAGTGCTCCTTTTAACTCCAGAACCTGCCTGAAAATCCTCGTTTTTAAGTTTCCTTCAGTATCAGTTATCCAGTGATACAGTGCCTTGTGAAAGTATTCGGCCCCCTTGAACTTTGCGACCTTTTGCCACATTTCAGGCTTCAAACATAAAGATATAAAACTGTAATTTTTTGTGAAGAATCAACAACAAGTGGGACACAATCATGAAGTGGAACGAAATTTATTGGATATTTCAAACTTTTTTAACAAATAAAAAACTGAAAAATTGGGCGTGCAAAATTATTCAACCCCCTTAAGTTAATACGTTGTAGCGCCACCTTTTGCTGCGATTACAGCTGTAAATCGCTTGGGGTATGTCTCTATCAGTTTTGCACATCGAGAGACTGAAATTTTTGCCCATGCCTCCTTGCAAAACAGCTCGAGCTCAGTGAGGTTGGATGGAGAGCATTTGTGAACAGCAGTTTTCAGTTCTTTCCACAGATTCTCTTTCAGCTCATACAAGGAGAAGACTGATCAGAGATGCAGCCAAGAGGCCCATGATCACTCTGGATGAACTGCAGAGATCTACAGCTGAGGTGGGAGACTCTGTCCATAGGACAACAATCAGTCGTATACTGCACAAATCTGGCCTTTATGGAAGAGTGGCAAGAAGAAAGCCATTTCTTAAAGATATCCATAAAAAGTGTCGTTTAAAGTTTGCCACAAGCCACCTGGGAGACACACCAAACATGTGGAAGAAGGTGCTCTGGTCAGATGAAACCAAAATCGAACTTTTTGGCAACAATGCAAAACGTTATGTTTGGCGTAAAAGCAACACAGCTCATCACCCTGAACACACCATCCCCACTGTCAAACATGGTGGTGGCAGCATCCTGGTTTGGGCCTGCTTTTCTTCAGCAGGGACCGGGAAGATGGTTAAAATTGATGGGAAGATGGATGGAGCCAAATACAGGACCATTCTGGAAGGAAACCTGATGGAGTCTGCAAAAGACCTGAGACTGGGACGGAGATTTGTCTTCCAACAAGACACTGATCCAAAACATAAAGCAAAATCTACAATGGAATGGTTCACAAATAAACATATCCAGGTGTTAGAATGGCCAAGTCAAAGTCCAGACCTGAATCCAATCGAGAATCTGTGGAAAGAACTGAAAACTGCTGTTCACAAACGCTCTCCATCCAACCTCACTGAGCTTGAGCTGTTTTGCAAGGAGGAATGGGCAAAAATTTCCGTCTCTCGATGTGCAAAACTGATAGAGACATACCCCAAGCGACTTACAGCTGTAATCGCAGCAAAAGGTGGCGCTACAAAGTATTAACTTAAGGGGGCTGAATAATTTTGCACGCCCAATTTTTCAGTTTTTTTATTTGTTAAAAAAGTTTGACATATCCAATAAATTTCGTTCCACTTCATGGTTGTGTCCCACTTGTTGTTGATTCTTCACAAAAAATTACAGTTTTATATCTTTATGTTTGAAGCCTGAAATGTGGCAAAAGGTCGCAAAGTTCAAGGGGGCCGAATACTTTCGCAAGGCACTGTAGTCTGTACATCCGTGGGTACACTGAATACAGGAGCTGCTAGAAGCCTTTTCTGCCTACTTTACTGGGGAGGATTTGTCAAATGTGAACAAATATAGGCTCAAAGTGGAGTGCACAGTACTTATACACAATAGTTCCAAATCCTATGGAGCACTGTTACAGTACATATACCTTCAATGAAAGTGTAGTCGGCAGCTAGACGGTTGTGCAAGAAGCGGACATAGGGTTGGACGACCTCCTGAAGAAGCACCACGTCAGGAGAGTACCTACATGGAACAAAGAGAACAGTTCAAATGGCTCTGTCCAAGATAAATGATTAACCCTTACATCAGCAATATTTTGCCAATCATAACAGTGGAACTGACAAAAAATTCACTCAAATGCTTTATTGGAGCCATGAGATTTCTATTGCCGCTCAACACAACAGAGGAGAGTCACATTTAATTGTGCTGCTCATGACAATTAAAAACATCAAGCGAAACCTGTCTTTCCAGAATCTGATACTCTACGAAGTAAATGACTTTAGGCTGGTTCAACTTAAAAACATAACTTCTCTGCCATCTTCAAAATGCAGTTTCACTGAATTTAGGCTGAATCATTAGCTCCAGGTCCCTCTGTGATTTAAGCTCACTGAACTTCAGAAAACAAGCTTAGTAAACCCAAGATATTATCTTGTGTGCCACACAACATGTTCTCTGTAATTCATGTGAACTGACCCTTTAGCACTGACTCATAATACTGTAGGACACGCTCACTTGCTTAAACAGGAGCAGAGGCCTCGGGCTCTCTCTGGCTGTTGCTCTCCATCAAGCCCATCCACATTCCAGGTGATCAGAGACAGCTTTTCCTCACCTTTCTCTACAACTTTTTCTTTGGTTTCCACTGGCTCACTGCTGCACGACGCTTCCTCAGCCTCAGTGTTACTGGAGAATTTTGAGAGCACATAATACAGATTGATTTGTTACATCAGCAGCACATTAAGCTACCAACACAGTATATCAGTGGAGTTACCTGTTGCCTGTGGTGTTTTCCTCCTTTCTGAGGGACGAGGGGCTCCCGTTTTCTGGTGTCTCCATGGCTGCGTCCAAAACCGCCTACTACCATACAGTACTGTATAGTAGGCGAAAAGCAGTAGTTGAGGCCAGTAGTATGTCCGGATTCGTAGTATTCCAAAAACAGTAGGCGAAAAGTATCCGGATGACCTACTGCTTCCGGATGGACACTTCACTATCCCATGATGCCCCAGGAGAGGAGTTATCCAACGAAGAAGACGCTGCTATGAAAACGTATGTCACGTGATGTATCAACATGGCGGATGTAGTACGTCCGAATCTCATTCATACTACCAGGCTTCATACTATACAGTACCTACTGTTTTAACGGTCAGTAAGTAGGTACTTCATCTCTTTCAGTACGTACTGTAACAGTATGCGGTTTCGGACGCAGCCCATGTCTCAAAGTGAGAAGGTGTTGCTGATTTGTAGTGGTTTTCTCCACATATGAAATGTGTTACTCACCAAAGCCAGGTTTCTACTTCAGCTGGCATGTAAGGGCATGGCACTTAAGTTATAGTTGGAACACATCATGTGACACCGAGGGAAGTAAGGCCAAAGTCTGCTGTCTAGACGGCACACCCAAATCACATGGCAGTAGAAATGATTTGAGTGACAATCCATGCACACACTCCTAGTACCAGCACATTACATCTGATGGGCCCTGGGAACCGATCTGTGCGCAGATTCTCACAGAGATAGTTTTTCTTACTGGTGACCCCTCGAGGGCTACGTACATTAAGCTCAGAACTTCAGTGTAATGAAGTTCGTTTGGCAACTTTTCTTTGAGGTCATTTTATTTTTAGTCAGCTTAACTTTAGTTTTATATTTTGATAAAATCTACATAAGTGAAAAAAAAGTTCATGCAAATGGTTTCAACCATGAATTTAACTAGTAAATGAAATGTGCAGGAGATGCAGCGCCCGCAGGTTTAGTTTGACCATGGGGCCACAAAGAACGATCAACATGTGACCATCTGTAGATATATTTTCTATTGACATTTGCAAAAATTCATTTCCAAGTGCAACAAAAGCTTCCTGATGGACAAACATTACTACTCTGCTCCATGTGATTCACAGAAAATTAATCACAAGTACACATTTCAGTTGATTAATCATTTCTTTATTTTCCCACAACAAATGCAAAAGTTAAATGTGAAGAGTTTTTCTTTGACAAAAACTGATGACCTCTGAGTTTTAACTAACTGAGCTTCAAAACAAGTATTAATCTGATCATGGGGTCAGACTGCAGATCAAAGAACTTTCAGGTCTTTAAAAGGACTTCAAGAACAAAACAAATAAAGCAGGAAACTAACCCAGTGGAATGTGGAAAATTAAAAATCGAGTCCATCACTGCTGCTTCACAATTACACTTTGGCATTTCTCTCTGGGAACACTGCACTCATGGAACCACAACAAGCCACACGCATTTCGGTGACCTAGTACTCCTCGCCTTCCTCTGCTCCATCCTCAATGCTGTCAGTGCCCACCTCCTCGTAATCCTTCTCCAGGGCGGCCATGTCCTCCCTGGCCTCGGAGAACTCACCCTCCTCCATCCCCTCTCCGACGTACCAGTGGACGAAAGCCCTCTTGGCGTACATCAAGTCGAATTTGTGGTCAAGGCGAGCCCAGGCCTCGGCAATGGCGGTGGTATTGCTCAGCATGCACACGGCCCTCTGCACCTTGGCCAGGTCTCCTCCAGGGACCACAGTGGGTGGCTGGTAGTTGATGCCCACCTTGAAGCCTGTGGGACACCAGTCCACGAACTGGATGCTGCGCTTTGTTTTTATGGTGGCGATGGCAGAGTTGACGTCTTTGGGCACCAGATCACCACGGTACAGGAGGCAGCAGGCCATGTATTTTCCATGGCGGGGGTGGCCTTTTGTCACAGGCACCGTCAAAACGCAGGGAGGCGGTGATGGAGGAGACTATCTGTCCGATCAACCTGTTGAGGTTGGTGTAGGTGGGACGCTCAATGTCCAGGTTCCTGCGGCAGATGTCATAGATGGCCTCATTGTCAACCATGAAGGCACAGTCAGAGTGCTCCAGGGTGGTGTGGGTGGTGAGGATGGAGTTGTAGGGCTCCACCACAGCGGTGGACACCTGAGGAGCTGGGTACACTGCAAACTCCAGCTTGGACTTTTTGCCGTAATCGACAGAAAGACGCTCCATCAGCAGAGAGGTGAAGCCAGAGCCGGTCCCTCCACCAAAGGAGTGGAAGATGAGGAACCCCTGGAGCCCTGTGCACTGGTCAGCCTGGTAAAGAAATGGTTGCAATATCAAGTTAAATGGATGAACACCGTTCTCAATTTAAACCACCACAATTCAAAACACATTGGGAGAATGTTAACTCACCAGTTTCCGAGTCCTGTCAAGAACCAGGTCAATGATCTCCTTGCCGACTGTGTAGTGACCACGGGCGTAATTGTTTGCTGCATCCTCCTTTCCAGTGATCAGCTGCTCTGGGTGGAAGAGCTGGCGGTAGGTTCCTGTTCGGACCTCATCTGAGGAGCAAAAAAAAAAAAAAAAAAAAAAAATTTTGGTTTACACTAATGCCCAATTTCACTTCATCTCACAAGCTGAACCCCTGATCAAACTGGATTTAGACACCTGTGTAGCTGCTACTAAGAACATCTTCATAGTCTTTTGAACCAGACACAAATACATTAACAGTATTTAAAAAGAAAAAAGAAAGCTCATGGCACCGGTCATTACCGATGACTGTCGGCTCCAGGTCCACAAACACAGCTCTGGGAACATGTTTGCCAGCTCCAGTCTCACTGAAGAAGGTGTTGAATGAGTCGTCACCCCCTCCAATGGTCTTGTCGCTGGGCATCTGACCGTCTGGCTGGATGCCATGCTCCAGGCAGTACAGCTCCCAGCATGCATTGCCCATCTGGGCGCCGGCCTGGCCGACATGCATAGAGATACACTCCCGCTGCAGAAGGAAACAGAAACATCAGTTCTTAACTCTTCTAAACAGCTGCTATCCTGTTTGTGAGCCTGCACCATGAAAACAGCGAAGGGGTGACACGTTTGTTTCCACAGCTCCTCATCTGACCTAGATCACACAGCATCATTTAACCTGGTTCAAGTTTATAAAAAGTAACTGACAATACAACAGCATGTGAAATTAATGACGAGCTTCCAGTGTCACGAAGCTGGGAAACTAGTTTTCACCAAACTGAGTGACAAAAGGTTACTTTATTTCCAGAGTGAAAACTGTCTGGTCTTTGTTTCAGTCTCCTTAAAGACTAGTAGAAGGACATTTCCACCTGGTACCCAATAATATCGTTAAACTCAATGGATAACTACTATCACATCAACTTATCTCTGACATGCTAGATGAATATCAAGGTTACAATGTGTGAGCACAAGGCAACACTGGAGCTTATCTTAAAGTACAACACGATACTTATTTTCATATTGACTTATACAATTGTGTGATATGTAAATAATGTGTCTGTCCTTTAGGCTGAGAGCTGCCGGAAAACATTTCATTGTGCTATGCATAATGACAATAAAGATTCTTGACTTGACTTTTACATCTCGGCTTCTTGGATGAAGTATGTATTTTTTGAACATCACAAATTATACAAATTCAACTTTTAATGACAACTAAAGAGATGTACTACAAATTTCAAAATAAAACACCTTGTACACATCAAGACTAAAACATGCCAACAGATTTCACTAAGATGGTTTGTTTAAAGCACCAATTTCTGCACAAATACAAGTAGCTCTCAGATACAATCAACTAGTAAATATAAGCATCAGCCTCAATAATTTGGTGTCAGCCTTGCAAGTACTCAGGCAGGAACACAAGGCCATCCCTAGCCTCAGGTGATGACTCTGCTACATGCCGAGTCACGTGACCGGCTGCCGCATGTCTGCGCTGCCCACACCCCGCCACCAAAAGACAGGAAGTAGTGTGACGACACGCATACAAGCAGGAAGAGATTCTGCTCTCAGGCCCCACTACGTACACTGTACATCTTTATGTAACGTTCACGGACAGGGCGTTATCGGATGGCGCCTTTCAAAAATTTCACTCTGTCGATACACTTAATTAGGCAATGGGCCATAGAGTCTACCAAGAACCATCTGAATTATCTTTAACGTTAGGTGGACAAAAACCAATCTATGAGCAGTTTATTCTCACCAATTTTATTTGAAACTGCGCCAGTAATCTGGCCTCGTTCCACGTCACTTTACAGTTAACTACAAGTTCAAATTACGCAGCCATGTGGAAACATACCCAACAATTTATTAATGATTAAACACTATTAAAACGGATTTTACACAATTCTAAACATATTATTCGCCTTACATATAAACTACGACAATACAGATCTTCACATTTCGTTCATTTTACGAAAAACACACCAGACAAATCCTCTCTTACTTTAAAAACAAAGTGTCAGTTTACCCATATTTTAAAGGTTTGACGAACATTTTATAAACGTATTTCCGCCGCAAAACTCACCATTTTTTTGTTTTTTTTACTGCTTTGTCCTTCTTTCCGACTCTAAGTATCGGCTGCTGAAGGCGGTAGTGAGAAGAAGACGTGAGGCGGGATTATTTATACATTATACAGAGGGGCGGGGACAAAATGACGTTGTGAATTTACGTCTGTTTTGTAACAATTTTATTGGTGAAATACATTCATCTGTTTAATTTGCTTGTGTTACTGCAGATACATCCACTACAACAATACGTATGCATAACGCTCAAATGTAAACCTCTTTATTTGACATCACTGCAAAGCTAACAAAAACCACAGGCTCTATATTCCCTATACATTAGTTCTGGAGCCGGTTATTACTGCTGCACTACCTGACTGCCACAACTGTCTCCGGCTGTTGTCATCAGTTTCACAGACAGGGCAGGAGGGGCAAAGAGAAGCAGAGGGAGAAGAGGAGGGGATACTGCTTGGCTAGCATGTTTGTGACATATGTTACCAACAGAGGAGTAAATTATCAGTTTTTTTAACACACAGAGGATCATTTGCCAGTAATTTTGTGGACTAGAGCATTTAATTCAATCAATGCAAATATAAAAGTGTAACACATGATCACCTCTCATTGATTCATATGTAATCAAAGATCAAAGATCTTTTTTATTGTCAATTCACTATATATGCAGGACATACAGAAAAATCAAGATACTGCTTCTTTCCCACCTAATGCCCATACCATTTAAGAAACTATAAAATAGAATAAAAGTAGAATAAACACAGAATAAATAGAATATGAAAACTGAATTAAAGTAATAAGGACAAACTAAATGGTACAACCTAATAGACTATGAAGAAACTCAAAGCCATGTGTAAACAGTGACCGTAGTGAAAATAATAACAAGAAGATTGTCAGGTGGTTAGCATCACCAGGGGCCTTGGTGATGAGATGCATAATAGCTTATGAAATGTAATAAAGAGTGAACCCTGAAATCTATTCCTAGCACCATGAAATAATCCAGATATAATCCTTAGATAATTTGTTAGGTAATGTATTGAACATGGCTGTAAGGAGGAATTAAATGTTCTAATCAAGGAGATGACGTGAGTTAATGAAGTTAAAGCACACCAACAGAAACATGACACAGTTTATTATTTAAAGGTCAAAGACACAGTAGGAAAGACAAAGACTGCATACATTTGTATTGTAACAGTGGCTAAATGTCACAGTTGCTTGCTGCCAACAAACTGGTTGAGTTTCACACAAGAAAAATTGCATTTAAAATTTCAGTAAATGTACTTTTCCTTTACAAAATAAATGTCCAATAAAAATGAGTGAGTAGTAGACCATGTCTAAAAGCTGGATTGAAAGTCAGATGATTGTGTAGTCTAGTTTGCTAGAAGCACTGTCACACCTAAAGATTCTGATCATTGTTGATTTTGTTTATTTCATATTTTAATATTCCTCCCCTTCTTCCTCTCCTTCATCCCCAATACTGTCAGTGCCCACCTCCTCATAATCCTTCTCCAGGGCGGCCATGTCCTCCCTGGCCTCGGAGAACTCACCCTCCTCCATCCCCTCTCCGACGTACCAGTGGACAAAGGCCCTCTTGGCGTACATCAAGTCAAATTTGTGGTCAAGGCGAGCCCAGGCCTCGGCGATGGCGGTGGTATTGCTCAGCATGCACACGGCCCTCTGCACCTTGGCCAGGTCTCCTCCAGGGACCACAGTGGGTGGCTGGTAGTTGATGCCCACCTTGAAGCCTGTGGGACACCAGTCCACGAACTGGATGCTGCGCTTTGTTTTTATGGTGGCGATGGCAGAGTTGACGTCTTTGGGCACTACATCACCACGAAATAACAGGCAGCAGGCCATGTATTTTCCATGGCGGGGATCGCATTTCACCATCTGATTGGCTGGCTCGAAGCAGGCGTTGGTGATCTCTGCAACTGATAATTGCTCATGATAGGCCTTCTCAGCTGAGATCACTGGGGCGTAGGTGGCCAGAGGAAAGTGGATACGAGGGTAGGGCACCAGGTTAGT
The DNA here is from genome assembly GCF_001952655.1 of Monopterus albus. Lineage (NCBI taxonomy): Eukaryota > Metazoa > Chordata > Actinopteri > Synbranchiformes > Synbranchidae > Monopterus > Monopterus albus. The sequence goes on along the minus strand of NW_018127896.1, from coordinate 352,266 downwards.
CTGGAACTCTGTCAGGTCTACATTCAAGGCACCGTCAAAACGCAGGGAGGCGGTGATGGAGGAGACTATCTGTCCGATCAACCTGTTGAGGTTGGTGTAGGTGGGACGCTCAATGTCCAGGTTCCTGCGGCAGATGTCATAGATGGCCTCATTGTCAACCATGAAGGCACAGTCAGAGTGCTCCAGGGTGGTGTGGGTGGTGAGGATGGAGTTGTAGGGCTCCACCACAGCGGTGGACACTTGGGGGGCTGGATAGATGGCAAACTCCAGTTTGGACTTTTTGCCATAGTCGACAGAGAGACGCTCCATCAGCAGAGAGGTGAAGCCAGAGCCGGTCCCTCCTCCAAAGGAGTGGAAGATGAGGAACCCCTGGAGCCCTGTGCACTGGTCAGCCTGCAGAATGACAGCATATCAGAATTCCTTCCCTACTGGATCACACTCTGAACTAAAATATGGAGTTTTTGCAGGTAAACACACCAGTTTACGAATCCTGTCAAGAACCAGGTCGATGATCTCCTTGCCAATGGTGTAGTGACCACGGGCGTAGTTGTTTGCTGCATCTTCTTTTCCAGTGATCAGCTGTTCAGGGTGGAAGAGCTGGCGGTAGGTTCCTGTGCGGACCTCATCTGTAATCAGAATACAACCCGTATTCACATTCAACCTCCAGCACAAATGAGCATCAGAAAAACCTGCCCTTACCTGCAGGATATGGTTCTTATTACCATTGCTAACTCTGAGAGACGAGACAGTCCAAGTAACTTCAAAACAGTGCTGATTTATTCAAAGGATCACAGGTAAAATTAACATTACACGCTCAGGTATCTTGCACCTCCAAACTGCTCGCAGGCAGATGTAAGATGAAAGACCCTGAACCCACCAGGCCTATACATTATATCCCCTCGGTTGGGCTAGCCCCATACTACACAGAAAC
>NW_018127896.1:346700-351271 GCF_001952655.1 Monopterus albus | reverse complement strand
AGCGGACCCCCTGATCAAACTGGATTTAGACACCTGTGTAGCTGCTACTAAGAACATCTTCATAGTCTTTTGAACCAGACACAAATACATTAACAGTATTTAAAAAGAAAAAAGAAAGCTCATGGCACCGGTCATTACCGATGACTGTCGGCTCCAGGTCCACAAACACAGCTCTGGGAACGTGTTTGCCAGCTCCAGTCTCACTGAAGAAGGTGTTGAATGAGTCGTCACCCCCTCCAATGGTCTTGTCGCTGGGCATCTGACCGTCTGGCTGGATGCCGTGCTCCAGGCAGTACAGCTCCCAGCATGCATTGCCTATCTGCGATCCAGCTTGGCCGACGTGGACAGAGATACATTCACGCTGCAAGCACAAGTGGCTCAGATGTCAAGAACTACTTGCATGTAATTTTTAAAGATCTAATTAAAGAGAGCTCTGAGATTTAAAGAAACCAATAATCAACTGTTACAGGACTGCGTGTTAGTCATGCAAAACCAGTCCATAAACAGTTTGTCAGTGTCATTAGAAAGTGAAATGTTTCTGCTATTGCTGAACATTCACTAAGTCCTGTCAGACCATGTTAGAGTTTTTAGCCAAATTCCCTAGTTTTTATGTTACCTTCCATAAAAATGGGAAAAAAATTTTTTAAAATCCTCATGAGTTTCACACAGTCAGGTAAACAGATTTTAGGTTTACAGAAAAGAACAGTGCATTGCTATCAGCAGCATTAGATCCAACAGGAAGTCATTAAGATCATGTATTAGACCCAGTGCTTAGGTTCATTTCCTTAAGAGAGGAGCTGGTAATTGATCCCTTTGACACACAGTTGACCCAAACCGGAGTGATTGCACCATTCAACGTGCAGCATGTTCAAAATGTGTTGCATGAACATTTTTATGACACAGAGTGTGTTTCATTTTAGGGAAACAGGAAAAACATTTTTAAAAAATGTTCAAAGCAGGCTGTGCCATGAGGGGATCTAACAAATTCCAGTTATGAGTGTTAAGTTATTTTCCTTCATCACAAACTTCCTCTTCAGGCCAAATGGGATCACCTCGCACACCAACCTGTCTCTGTCTGAGGTGTTTTCCCCCATAACACGTGCAATGCAGCTCGTGTGAAATAAAAAGATAAAATAAAAGTAATCCTCACCATGTTTTTGTCTCTTGAAGCAGCCCCTGGTTCACCTGAGTTGAGTGGCTGGGGATGTTGTGTCAGGTATGAACACAGGGCACTGCTTTATAGAGCAGCATTACTAGGCAACAGTCTGGCATGTTGTGGTAACTGGAGAAGTAGCCAGCAGCTCCTTGGATGAAAGATGAGGAGGAAGAGCACAAAAAGAAAATGTTCTGGCATGTCTCTGTGCACAGATCTAAGGAGTGGTGGCTGAGTAACCACCAACAATGGCCCAAGTGGCTGTGAAACATGATCCCAAACTGTTCGCCCTCTGTCTCACATTTCACATGTTAGACTTATGTAAGGTAGGTCAAAGGTCAAAGTGTCTATTTGTCATATGCACAGTTAGGAAACTTGTTTCCCTGTACAATGAAATTCTTTGCTGTCCACATGAATGCCACAAAATACAAATGAAATATAAAGTAGATAAATAAGTAACACAAAATCTAAGGCAGGTATGATAGGAGCAGAGGTTCAAATGTGCTTGACATGGGTGGAAACACTTGTAAAAAAGGTGAGTTCTGTTCACCTTAACACTTGATCCTGTTCACAGGGCACTTTTGGAGCCTCTATTTTTTAATCTCACAGTGGAGCAGAAGCAGACACCTCCACGCAGTGACCTGAATAGGCTTCTGTTACAGATCACCATTGCATCACCATTGTGGTTGAGATTCATTTGCAATGCAAAGGTAGCAGTTGGCTCCCTGGACGCTCTCCCCAGCTACTCACTGTATATGGCGAGATTAAAGTGCTTTAGAAAGCTGCTAGCCCTAAAACAATTTCAAAAGCGTAGTTTTAGTGGAAATACCTGAGTGTGTAAAAATAGTGTGTGGGTGGTGCTGTAGAGTGTTTCCTTCCCAACGAGAGGAAATCCTACTTAGTGACAAAAACTACTGGGTTTGTATCAATGTCCTCTGTTGTTTGAGGTCCAGTGGCTGTTATATGTTTAAGCCCTGCTTCTGAAGGTAACCCTAGAGACAAACTGCCAGGACATGCTCCCATTCAGTTTCCCTGGTTACTCTTTCTCAAACTTTGTTGCTCTCCAATGTCAGCTGATCCTGACAGGCCAGGCTTTACTCAAACTGTGCCAACCACTCTTAGTGCTGGAGTGCACACACAGTTAGTGGGAGAAACTAGCCATCAGTACTCAGTTCCTGCTCTCATTGTTTAAAGACGGATGCCTCTGACAGATTTTAGCACAAATCAAAAAGACAGCTGTTCAGTAGTTTTCCTTTGTTTTCTATGTTGTAATCCTATTTTGCAGGACAAAATCTACATTGGTTTTGTGACGACTAAGATACAAGTGCGACTAAGTTGTGTGAAAACATTATATGTTAGTGGAACTAGCAGCAGCAGAAACAAGGCTCAGCTGAGTGACATATGCCTGTTTAACATAATTACAGAGTAATATGAAGGGCTGTGTTCAACAAGTTGACAGTTACACAGACACACATGACATTATATTCTCACTGGCTCTGTACATCAAGGCCTGTTCCCTCTCTGACCTCCACCCGGCCGCTCTGTTGTTTTCCATGTGACTGTGTGTCTTGTTACCGACACATCACAGGTCACACTGCTGCTGCTGCTGGTACTGAGCTGAACAAATCAGCAACAATATAGCTTCACAGAACAACATGGTCTGCAGCCATGTTTGTCAGAAAACTGGCACTAGAAACATTAATGGACAATTCAGGGAACTGGGTTACATCGAATCCAGTTTCTTTTTTAAAGCAACTTGAAATTTATTTTTTCAGAAGTGTCTGCATTTGATGGATGAATTCAGCAAAAATACAGCAACTGTGCAACACAGAGCAACAGGATCCTGACCACAGCACCACCTGGTGTTTCATAAAGGAAACACAGCAGAGGGATACGCGCCTTACCTGTGCATCCTGTCGCTGCCACTGTACGTTGTTCAACACTTTCATTGCTCCACTAATCAAAACATGAGGAGACTGGGGTTTTTTTTTAAACCACTGGATTACTTCCATTGTTTTTTATTTAGTTTGGCGGAAACAAACTCAAGGTAGAAGAAATATGCTAAATAAACAAGAGTTCAGTTAAAAATAAAAATGAAATCTTTATAGACAATAAAAAATGTGAACTAATAAAATTAGACTGGAGTAAAAAGTTCACACATTGAGGCGACACATGTTGTTTCATTCACCTTTAATGACTGATTTGCTCCAACAGATGGTGCATTAGTTACCATTTAGACTGATTCCTTACTCATTACTTCCACACAGTATAAAAGCACCTTTCACATGGGACTGACTTTGATTTCTGAGGATATTTGGTTTGAAATATTTTCAGTGGCATCCTCATCATTTTGAACCAAACAGAGATTTACACTTTCATGTTTTAGCCTCATTTAGCTTCTTGCATCATAGTAGCTCCTTGGACTCAATGTATGCAGTTTAAATTTTCTGTCTACTGGAAGAAACACTAAAGAAAATGTGTCTTCAAAGTTGTGATGCAGTGATATCCTGCTGCAAAAGACTAAAAGTTCAGTCAGATGGTCTGGTCCAAGAGAGCACAGCTGATCCAGAGTCAAATTAAAATGTTAAAAAGAGTTAAATAAGATAGCTCCTGTCTCAAGTGTATTAAAAAGTCATAAATAGTGGTATCTAAAGCAGATGGACAAATCAGTAGCTGAGTTTCAATAAGGTTTTGCATTTTATCTATCAATGAGAAGAAGAATCAAAATAAAACCATATGTGCATTAGAAAGTGTAAGCCACACATCAAGTCATGTCCTCAAAATGGCCAATACAATAAATGAAAAACTACTGTTCCCTTTCACAATCCTACCAAGATTTTCACAATGCAAGGCAAAACCCTGCGAACATACTACTTATAGCTGTGGCATTCCACAGGGCTGTAGTAGAGGACTCCTGCATTTTTCAGTCAGGTTTCATGGAGCGATCCCACCAGTGTCACAGTGTCTGTTGGCTTACAAAGTAAACGACAATCATATGCTTCATGCAAGAAACTGGGAAATCTTCTCAAAACATTTTCTCCACCAACCTGTGACAGTACGCAACATAAAATATTTTGACATTCATACAGTACATCCATGGCTTATTTCAGCTTTTTAGATAACAGACTTGTTTTGTGCTTCATTTGTGTTCAGCAAAATCTAAATAATTAGATAAAGTTAATTTTGGATGTCAGACATTTTAGATGGTTATGTACTGTTTATTATGAAGTTGGGAAAAATCTTTATAATCTTTTAACATTTGTTTTATGCCAATGTGTTTGTGAGATCACTGAAGAGGGCAGTGAAGAGGGACAGAACCTGTATGTTTTATTAGCCTCAAACTTTCTGGGTAAAGTTCTCAGGGAAAACACCTTTGGTTGAAATGTCTTTGTTTTGCAGCCACTGAGACTCCTTCAGT
>NW_018127896.1:344214-346644 GCF_001952655.1 Monopterus albus | reverse complement strand
CTCGGGAAAACCACTTTTGTTAAAAGTGTCTTTCTCCTCCAGCCACTGAGACTCCTTCAGTCCCAGGAGCCAGCCATCATCCTGCAGCAAAAAAAAACACAAACTAAGCTTTCAAAATGGGATTTTTTGTTAGATGAAGGTTTGAGAACCAGACATTTTTTATTTGGGACAAAGTTTCCAGAGTTGAATGAAACATCACTAAATGTAAATGCACAGAAAAGCAGAGACAAATACAAGTTAAAATGACCTGTTCATCTGGGCTGTCAAAGGCCAGAACCAGCACGACATCTCCCAGCTTCAGTTCCAGCTCATCACGGTCAGTGGCAGCATAGTCATGTATTGCTTTTACCTGAAGTAAAAACACCAACAAAATAAAGTTTTTTTTATGGAACCTGGACCTTGAATCTCATCAGAAAGTGCAAGACACTGACCAGGACTAGTGCACGGAGCCTCACCTTGTAGAGGAAACCCGGAGGGAGTTCACCATCAGTGCCACTGGTCGCTGCACTCTGCACCACAAAATAAACAGCAAGTCCAGGTTTATTATTCAGGGTCTCTGGCTGAAATAGTTGACAAGTAATAAAGAAAATCTAAAGCACTAAAAGGAAAAAGGCCAAAGTGGAAAAAAGAAGCAGATAGTGGGAGGAGTTTTTGTAACTGTCACCAGAATGTGAGGGGTCTTTGACCTCCAGGCCTTAACCTGTGATCTGTGGCCCCATCCACCCAACTCGACCTGGGCGACTTCATCATCACCCCATCCACCCTGTCCCACTGGGGCGCCATCGCCATCCCCAGCTGGGCTCAGTATTTGACTGAGCCGCACTGATTCCATCGTCACCCCTGAGCTGTCTCTGGGTCTTCCCATTGGGGCTGGGTGTAGCTCTGGGTGCTGCTGTCATCATCAGTCTCTTCTGGGTACTGGTTGTCATGGTGATGGGGTTCACACTCTGCAGCGGTCTGTTCACGCTACAGGGTCAGAGTAGTGGAGTGTGGTAATGGGTTTGGAAGTGAGATGGGGATGCACAGGAAGAGGGTGTACAGTGCTGAGTAGAAGCCAGAAGGGGTTAATAGTGTACAATACAGGTGACAGTCCAGGGCTGTGCAGGGTATCACGAAGCCAGAGGAAGGAGAGGTTACTTCACAGACCATAAATATGGAAGATATCCAAAGAAAAGTGGCTGTGGTTCTCTGCTTTATAAAATCATCACAAACAATGAAAAAAGAACAAGAGAAGCCCATGTGAAACAGATGATCCCACGCTTACCCATGAATCCCATGATGGCACCTTCCGTAGGCAGTAGGAGACAAGACAACCAGTGAGGGCAAAACATGGAAAAGCTTCCATCACAATTACCCACGTCAAACATCAAGCCTGGTCACCCCATTAAAATCTGCACATCTGGATCAATGTGAACAGCTACCACAATTTAGTTCATGTTTTCGGACTGAACTTAGAGACTATCACAAATCCAAATAACAGCACCAGCAAAATGCCAAGAACACATGACTGGCTGGCTCTCCTCCAGGCTCTTAACAGTCAGCCAGCATCAGTAAACTTGATCAGGTAACACGTCAATACATGTGCATGTGTGCATGCAAAGCAAGGCTGAATGTGCATGCATGTACAGAAACAGGTCGTGGAATTGTTCAAGCTCAAATATAAAAAAAAGAGGTTGAGCTCCTGGCTTAACACACAGCGACTGTGGCTACATGCAGTCAGCGAGACTGTGGTTTGTTTTATAAAAAACAGTCCAGATAAAGATCAAAATAATCTGAAAAACTTAGTTTTAATGTGGAGTTTACCTCTTTTTTGGCTGCCAGCGTGTTCTGTTTGTAATCGTCATTTCTACTAAACTGCACTTCTGGGGACTTGGCGAAATCTTGAGCCAAAAACACTGACGAACTATATTGTTAGCTGTAGCTGCAGCCCTGCGTGTAGTTTAATAAACTGCATGTAAACACAGTCCTTAACCCTTTACAGAACCTCTGACCTTTTACCTCAGTGAAGCTCACCCACCTTGGGAGCTGGGAGTGTGACTGGCTGAAATAGCTCCACATCCCAATCCACCAGGTTCACCCCTGACCAGGGTTCACACTGCTTCACACACACACACACACACACAAACACATGATCTCAGGTTAGGGGGGGTACTACATGAGCACTTGAACACGGCCAAACATTACAGCAGCACCTGACATGCTGGAGGGAGAGAGCACATTACACCAGTCGACACTGGTTCCAATCAGTTTCTGTACTGATTCTTATGGTGTAGCAGTGCATGAACCAGGACGGCCTCTCAGCTCCTCTGGCACTTTGACTCTGAGTTTTTTGTTTCCAAAGTGCAGAGCTCAAACCATCAAACCAGGACCTCCAGCGTGCACTGGGGCGGTTTGCAGCCGAGTGTGAAGCGGCTCGGGTGAGAATCAGCA
>NW_018127896.1:330632-344014 GCF_001952655.1 Monopterus albus | reverse complement strand
GAGGAGCTCAAAGTAGAACCGCTGCTCCTCCACATCGAGAGGAGCCAGCTGAGGTGGCTCGGGCATCTGTTTTGGATGCCTCCTGGGCGCCTTCCTAGGGAGGTGTTCCAGGCATGTCCCACCAGGAGGAGGCCCCGGGGAAGACCCAGGACACGCTGGAGGGACTATGTCTCTCGGCTGGCCTGGGAATGTCTCAGCATTCCCCCGGAGGAGCTGGAGGAAGTGTTTGGAGAGAGGGAAGTCAGGGCATCTTTGCTTAGACTGCTGCCCCCGCGACCCGGTCCCGGATAAGAGGAGGAAAATGGATGGATGGATGGAAGTGCAGAGATTCTGAGAGCAGCTCAGTGGAGATGTTGTGAAAGTTGAACTTAAAACCTCTGCTAATGATTCAGTAATGATTTAAAATGTTGTATTCATGCCTATATATTACATTTGACAGTGTCTTTTACAAGCTTTATAATGTTTTCTATTTGAATCATCTGAGCTATTATTTGTCTGAAACAGTTTTTTCTAGTCTGTCTTGTTTTCATCTCATCTGTCGTCTCTAAAGAACCTTGTGCTGTGTGGCCTTGTACAAAAGCTGCTACTGTATATGAATCAGATTAGATTTGACCGACTGCTCCGCAGCCGCTCCTGGCTGGGGCAGCCACACCAAGTCTCTCCTGCAGGCTGAAGAAAAAAAAACTAACTACAGCCAGTCAACAGATACACAGTACTACTAATTCAGTGACTTGGCCTAGTTCACCTTCCCAATCTACTCTGACCAAACAGAAGCTCTGGTGTTGATCTTGCATTACCGTCTCCCTCTTTAAGTAACACCCAGGTAGTAGTTGGCCTGACCTGCTGTGTCCTGGTCACACAGTCTGTCTCAGCATTGGCCACTGAGGCCCCGTCCTCGAACAGGGCAACAAGCTGCTGTCTCTGGTCCGGGGACGGCGTCAGTCTGGGTGGAGGCCGACTGGGAGGTGGAGGACCGGGCCTCTGCGCCACCAGGAGGGGTTACATCAAAAGCACACACATGCAGACATGCAGAAGCAGGGAGGGAGACAGAAACATAGGTCAGAGTTAGAGGCCGGGATTGCTGTGTGCAGTGGGTGTTACTGCTGGATGTTACATAGGACGCTGCTGACGCTGAGGCCTCAAGTCTGTCATCAGTTTGTTGTTGGTCTTCTGTGAGTTACGCTGATCTCTTCTCATATGTGTATCTGGCCGCTTCAAGCTGTTTTAACTCAACCTCATTCTCGTGTTTTAACTTCACAAAAATATATAGTTAATACGCTGTCTATACATTAAAGGGTTTGCTGGGAGGAAGTGTGCTGTGTTTGTACCTTTGGTGGAGAGCTGGCTGATTCGCTGTGGTTGGCTTCCTCACTGAGAGAAGACAAGAGGGAGGAGAAAGAAAAACAGATACAGGAAGGAAAGGAGAGAGCAGGAGGAGGGAAGGAATATATGGAAGAAAAAGAGGATGAGTGAGGAAGAAAAGAAACAACTCAGCGCACATCAAGTTCTCAGCTCCATCCACACGAGGGCAACAAAAAGCTTCACGACAGAGCAAAACATGCAGATGACAACATCTGCAGAGTGCCGACACCTCAAACAGACAACAACAACAGCATGAGACCAACAGGAAGTGTCAGTGCAGCACAAACAGTCAAAAAGCAAACCATTAATGTTGTTTGAATTTACACACATATGAAAAAAACCTTCAAAAACTTCTAAAACCCTTTTCCTCTTGGAACATCATAACTTTATTCTTATAAAACGTATCTGGCCAAAATATTAAGAACTGTTTCTCAAAATTACCAGTTTGTTCCTGTATCATCAGGAGTTTAATTCTCAAATATTCCAAATAATCATGCTGTAAAAATGTTTAAAAATGTTCCTGTTTGGTATTCTGACTTATTTTCACATCTACCTCAGTCCCTGAACTACACTCTTATTTTGTAGGATTTATGAATATTGCTATGAATATGTTCTTAGATAAAGTTTTTCAGTGAGGATAAATCTGGCTTGTAACCGACAGTTACCTGGAGGTTAGGTTCAACAAACAATGCACAGATTTTTTAAATACAACTAAGTGTTGTAAAAGAAGCAGCATGCTCAGCCTGTGTGGACAGAATAAGGAGCAAAGTGTTACCTCTTTGCATCATCTCCCATCTTGGCTGCTGCAGTACCATCTTTTCTGCAGTAGGGGGCGGTGTGAGAGGCATTACTGGTTTGTTCTACACATCATTCAACCTTTAAAATCATCAAAACTGTTCTGTTCACTCACTTGAGCTGCTGGCACTCCTCCAGTTTGGTCATGATGTCATTCAGGTTTTGGCTGAGCTGAGGAGACAGAGCAGAAAAAGATCAGTGACTGAACATCACTCAGCTGCATGGATGGGGCAACAGCACAGGCCCAGGGGCCCAACAGTCTGGGCGGCCCCCGGACTAGACCGCCTATATAAAGTGATTCAGTATTTCTAATTAAATAACAGCAAAGAGGCGTAAATCAAGTAAAAATAGATGCAAAACAACTACAGCAAGACAACAAATGAGTACAAGGTCATGCAAAACTACCTCAAAGACAAAAAATATTAAAACAAAGGTCAAAATAATGACAATATGATGCAAAGTGACTATAAAGAGACAAAATAACTACTAAGAAAAAACAGTTGGAGACACAAAACAACTGGAAAGAGATGAAAGAAACTAATTCAGGAGATGCCAGACAAGCAAAAGGAGATGCAAAATAACAACAACTAATTCAAAGCATCCAAAAACAGACACAAGCCAAGTGTGAAGACATGCAAAACAAGTCCAGACACACAAAACCAGTGCACAGAGATGCAAAACAGAAAAGAAAAAAAGACTGCAGAGAAACAAAACACACAAGGAAAAAATACAATGACATGCATAATGACCACTAACTCAAGACACACAGCAACCACACCGGGCCCCCATGTGGTTCAAATCCATATGAGGTCGGTTGTGCTGGTCAATGAGTAACATGAGTTGAGTTAGACCCACCTTGTTCATTTCCCTGTGGAACTTCTCCTGCTGGCCGGCCAGGCTCTGGAATGCGTTAACATAGACGCCAACACGGCTGCACACACATGTACAAACACATTTTAAGAAAAACGATTACACTGAGACACATTTTAAGAAAAACGATTACACTGAGTCCCCTTTAAAGATGGAGAAGCAGCTGCGTGAGGCCAGTCCCACCTGTTCCACAGTCCTGGCAGCTCATCCTGTAGCTCCACGTTCAGCTCCTCGAAAATCTTCTGAGCTCGGCCCAGCTCCTCCTCGGCCTGCACACACACACACACACACACACACACACACACACACACACACAGTCAATATTAATCACACACCTACTGCATGTGTGTTTAATAAGGACTATTTTCCATGAGCGTGCACACACTCAGACCAACACATACAGGGTTTAATAACTACAGAATGCTGTGAGGCATTCAGACGACAGTGATGGATGCTGGGGGAGTCAGTGAGGAACCAGAGGTTCACCTGGTTGTAGGAGAGGTTAGTCTGAGCCACCTGGTGGGCTGATATCAAACCCTGAGCCCAGCTGGGAGCCGCCATCTCCAACAGGGCTGCTGGCTAGCCACACACACCATGCAGCACAGAGAGGGAGGGTGGGAGGGAAGGACGGAAAGGAGAGGAGGATGTGGTAGAGTGATGAGAGAGAGAAAGAGCAAACAATTCAGGACAAATACAAAAATGTTAATTAGCATTTAGTCAGGGACAAGAAACAGTTTCACCTGCCAGTTTAAATTAATACGACACGGGCCAATTAGCAAACAGCCAGGACACAATGGGGCCCTGGGCACAAACTCCCTTCGTACATAGGAGCCTCAGACTGAAGGAGACACAAAACAACTACAATCAGTGTGTTTGCAGAGCCATCAGCATTGTAGTCGGATTAAGTCTCTCTGTGGCTGTTTTGTGTCTCTTCTGCTCAGAACTAGCCTCTTTGTGCTCATTCTGAGTGTTTTACAGTTGCTTTGTGTATTTAGTCATGTTGTTTCTCTTTGTAGATGTTTTGAGTCTCATTGACTCTGAAGGCCCAGGGGCCTTTTAAAGACTTGGGGCCCCTATGAGTGGACCCAGTAGGCCCGTTCAGTAATCCATCCACTCTTACAGGAGGCTGGACTTCTTGGATTTTAAGGTGGTATGGTTTATCCATGCCTCATTAACAACAACCAATTAAAACTCAGTATAAAACTCATGCTCAAACACACACAGACACAAACTGCAGATGGAGCTAATAATTCAACCTACACACCTGTGGACACACACTCTGTTACCTTTGCAATCTTGGCCTCATCCTTCTTCTTGCCTTTCTGTAAGGAGGTGAAGTGATGCCTGGCGCTGTCAAAGTCCACCATCTTCCTGTCGCGCTTTGCTATACGAGCCTGTGGGAGAGTTCAGGGTCAACTGCTGTCACATGACTCGACCCTCAGAGCTGCACAACTACACACTGTCGTTTACCCCGACTCAGTCCTGCTGCCACAAATACTCACCAGAGACTAACTGTGGATTCATCCACTTCTGTTTGATAAAAACTACAGTGAGCAGCTGTTTTTTGGAAATTACTGTCTTTTTAAAATATAAACTATATCCACGTGACACTATATTTTGATTAATTCCCTCAACAACTCATGATATCTGCCAGTTTTATGCTCTTTACTCAAAATCCTTTGAGTAAAGAGCAGCACAGCAGTGGAGGTTACTGCAAATAAATTCAGCATGGTTCTACTTAAAAACGTATGTCAAATTTTGTTATGTACTAAGTAAAGGCGCCATGTCGTCCTCCACGTACAGTGATGGTTTCCAGTAGCCACCACACATTTTCTCTGTGAGTGATGGCAGTCATCGTCAATAAGAGAGTGACACTTCAGCATTTCAGATGAACACCATCAGTTTCTGTTGAGGAACTGGTCATTTTACTCACACACCTTGATATCGGGAAACTGAGCCAGGTATGTGTCCATGGGCAGCAGAGACTTTTCCATGATGCTCTGGTGGTAGTCTAGCCACAGAGTGTCTGTGTCCTGAAACACACACAATGCATCATGTTCACACCGTGTGGCTGCTTCTGTCAGCTCCACGACTGCTGCGTTCCTCTATGGGAGTCACTGTCCTGAGGCTACAATTCACTGTTTCAGGCAATGTTACAGAATAAAAAAGGACTAGTTATCAGTAAAAAGTATAGCTCTGCCTCTGACATGTGGTGAAGTCCAAGTATGAAGTAGCAGAGCATGGAAATACTCCAGTACCGATAGCTCAGAATTGTGCTTAAGTCCAGTATGTGAGTAAATGTACTTTCCACCACGGCTGAAACATTTGTCTTCTTATCACTTGAAAGTAACTTGCAGCATTAATTATGCAGTTTTCTAGTGATGCTGAGTATAACTGATCAGTCTGATCAAAAGTCTACTTTCTCTACTGCAGAGCTGGACCAGCGTTTGCCATAGAATCTGTTTCCTCTTCCTCTGTGAAGATGACAGCGCTCACCACAAGCAGCAGTACAACGCCACTAATGTTGAAACCAAATATGTGTGCACAGAAACTGTGGGAAACTCTGGGGGCTCCCTGTGTTTTACCTCCAAGTTCTCGTCCATCTCCTTCTCTATCATCTCCTTCAGGGTGGAAGGACAGAGGCATGCAGTTAAGACAAAGAAAGAGTATTAGCAGGTAGGAAAAGAGGGAAAGATGCTGGAGAGCCTCCCTGACATAGACGTGAACAAAAGGGAAACGTGTACATGTGTAAATATGAAAGATGCCCTTAATGGCTCTTCTCACTTCCAAGATGTACACACCATCACTTCTATCTCCTAAAGAGACAAGCTAAGGACTGTTTTAGCATCTGGATTTGAAAGTGATGTCAAGCTGAGAACAGTGGAGGTGGAAGCAGAGACGGCCAACTGTTTCCTGGTCTCACCTCTGCCAGAGTGTCCATCTCCTCTTTGCCGAACCAGTCGGGTTCGTACATGGCAGCCAGACAGTCGTGCAGCCGCCGTGATGCATCATGCATGGCTGCAACACACAGTAACACACAGGGGCATCAGACAACACACATCTGGTTCCCTGACAGCTGAGGCACATGGCTCAGTGAACTCTCTGTTAACTGCTATCATGAGGTCAGTGACAGGGCGGGAGGAAGGCCAGGTATGTGTCCATGGGCAGTACACATGACTGTGTACTGGGAGATACAGGAGCATGAGTGTGACCAGAAGAAAACAGGACCAGTAGCACAAACGTCTGACCAGTCCCCCAAAACATCTCTACATGTAAAAACATCACAATTTGTAGTGGAGGTGTGTTACACCCCGTTACTACCTAGAAATGCCTGATGATGTTCAACGTGCACCAGCCAAACACTCTCAAACACATGTACCTTTCACTGCTGTCAGGTAGGCCTTCAGGTCTTTCTGCAGTTTGGTGCCTTCTGCCTACAAAACAGGAAATTGGGTTTAACAGAGCAGCTACAAAACAGACCAGACTTTCATCTGTGCTACAACTGAGCAACAAGTCACATTTACATGGCAACAAAAACTGTCCAATACAGTCAGAAAATTCACCCAAAACATACATTACAAGTGGAAACTTCATGGACTACTTTTCTAAAACATTAAAGGATATGACAAAGAAAATCTTGAAATACATGTGTATCAGGTGCATCAGAAGCGAGCACCGTTTCCTCATTCTCTAGACTGATTTCTCCAGTAACATGTGTGTTTAGATGACAGGTAAAGAGGGAAAGCCGCTCCTGACCGTTTGCTTGTTGAAGTTGGCCACCATCTCCTCAAAGGCAGCATCTCGGGTCTCATCTGCTTTGCCGAGTTTCTGCAAGACCTGTAGAGAAGATGACACCAGCACTGAATCCACCAGACATCACTAATCAATCATATCTATTTGTGTCTCCCTTCATTCACGGGGCTCAGGTCAGATCTTTAACTGGAGACATGTATCTGCCTATTTTCAGACCGCTTGTTGGGGCCATGTTTCTCCCCTGGGTCTGCGGTGCATACCAGCTGTGTGTGTCTTTCTGTGGACGTGTTGTGCAGTCAGACGGGATGTGGGTCAGATACAGGTGAAGTCTGCACATGTGTACCAAAAAACTCGCTTCACACCATTCACTGCTTCTCAGCACACTGCAACACAAATGACCCCAACATCATGTCTTCATCAGGAGAGTCTGCCTCCCTGTGTACATTGTTGGTCACCTGATCTCCACACTGATCACATGACCAGAAGCCCTGTTTACGTCACAGGTACTGTAATGCTGCCAGGTGAGTGAGGGGCGGTCCCAGTCAGGAGGAGGAGGAGGCTCAGGTCTGACATGATAGTCAGCCTCTGTCACGCCCTGTCTCTCTGTGCACTCGTTCTGTCCTGTACCTCTGCTCGGTGAGTGACCGGGATTAGAGACTGTTTGTTTGTTGGTCCAAAAAGGTCAGCACTGCCTAATCTGAGCCGATGACGTGGACGAGCCTCTGCCACCTGCCGCCTTAATCCTGTGAAGGACACACAAGCTACAGGGACTTCCCCATGGCTGCAACACACATACCTGCTCCCTGTGGCTGTTTATAGCTCGAGTCCTGCACTCACTCACTCTCCTACTGCAGCAAAAGTAAATGGACTGTATTTTATATAGCGCTTTCTCACAGTGGGTTGCACTGGCCAAAGCGCTTTACAGAAGATCATACACCATTCACACACCGATGACAACAGGCTGCCATGCACTGGCGCTAGTCAAGCCACCGGGAGCAATTCGGGGTTCAGTGTCTTGCTCAGGGACACTTAGGTATGCAGGGAGACCGGGAGTCGAACCACCAACTTGCTGGTCAGGAGACGACTGCCCTACCTCATGAGCCACAGCCACACACACAGTACACATTCAAACCTGTTTCACTGTGCATTCACTTCACGCTAGTCTGGTAAGATCACATGACCATGACATATTCACCTGTGTGTTCATGTACCAATGTTCTGCTGAGGATTCAGGTGCAGTGAGACATGTCTCACACACAGTGTATGTCCACAGGAGGATGTAGCTGTCGGTGTTTGGTTTCAACCCCAAAAATACCCCGCGGCACTCACTGGGGCATTCAGAGTGATGAGGAGGACGCTCTATAGATAGATACTCCCTCCCTACACACACACACACCCTGAGCAGTTAGGCATGCTGGGAGCCCTAGGAGGGAGGGACAGGTGTTCAGGCCAAGCAGGGCAACTTCAAGGGTTGATCACTTTGGATTCAGTTGACTAATCTGACAGAGTTGTACAGAAATTCCAATGACTTCACAAAGCCAGAGAGAAAGTCAGTTTCATTTTTTCAAATACTGGACCTTCTGGACAGGTCAGACTGACAGAGATGCTAAACTACTGCGCATCTGATATTGTGTGCTCTCTCTGTGATCAGCTGGAGCCTGTGGGGGCCACTTGGCGTCTGTTTTTAGTCATTGTCTCTCTGTGCAGGCGTCTCTGTGGTCATTTTGTGTCTTATAACTGAGCTCTGTGACTTTCCAACAGGAAATATGAGCAGTCACTTCGCAGGGCGCTCTGTGCCAGGAGCCCCTAACCTCCTGTCAGCTGTCCCCAGGAGGCCAAACACCTCAACTAATGTAGCTTTAAGAAGGAACAGCACAGAGGACATACACTTATGAAATCATAAGAAAAAGCCATAAAGTGTTGAGATGGGTCATATATTAGGCTCGTGACATCACCTCCCAGGACTTCTGGGTAGTTTAAATTTCATCTCATTTTATCATGTTCAAGCTCCTCCTCACACAGGCATGTAGAGGTATGTGTGGAGCTGGGAGAGGTGAGGGGTGGCGTGCCAGCAGACAGCTGAAGCTCTCCTCCTCCCACCTCCACCCTTCAGAGGGAAGATGATACTGTGACCCTCTGTGCTCCAACTGTTGCCTCAGAGTTTGTCAGAGCCGCTGCTAAAAGCTGCTGCTTGCTTGGTTTCAGAATAACGAAGGAGCAGAAACCTTAAATTCTGTGCAGGAATCCCGGACTTTAAGGTCGTGACCTTCATTTCAGCGCATTTTAATCAAGGCTTCCCCAGCAGAACCTGGCACACATGAAAAGCCACCAACTGAACTCTCAAGCATTTCCACGCCCTTCATCCCCGGACTTCACCACATGTCAGAAACAAACCTTGTACTCTTTACTGCACTACATGTATTTGATAACTTCCCATCACAAGTACTGTAAGGTAGTTAACAGTACACTCCACCTTTACCACCTGGTGAACACTAATGCATCAGTCATAATCCAGTAACATCAAATGGGCTGTTCTGCACAACAACTCCTGTTACTGTTGATACTGACCCCAATACGTTTGTAGTTTTACTTCAGTAACATTTTGATTGCAGGACTTTCTCTTGTAACAGAGTATGTTTACACTGTGGTATTACTTCTTTACTTACTCTGGGTACTTCTGAGTTTTTCTTTTCTGAGTGAGGATGTGATGAGACTGACGTCACTCTCAGATCTGTGCGTGACACACGCAGCCCAAGTCAGGACACTGGTTAGCCTAGCTTAGCATACAGATACAGGGGAAAACGTGAGCAGGTGCTCTGACACTGGCAACGTCCGACAGAGCCAAGAGCTGGTCTCATTCCTCTGGAGTCAGAGTTTGTGAAGAAAACTCGGTGAGTTAAAAGTGACAGAACAGGTGAGTCCTGCAGCTCAGCTCGATGCCACCTGGTGTTTCGAGTTTTAGAGAGTAAAAGGCTCAACGGCCCAGGAGCCCGAGGGCTCAGGGGCCCTGGGCCAGAGTGTCTATATGAAGTGACTGGTCACGTCTAGTGGGACGGTCAATAAACAGCCACAAAGATGCAAACTGAGCACAAAAACATGCAGAATGGCCACACAGAGAAAACTGGTTCTGTCCTTCATTCATTTTCTTCTCATACTGAAATGGAAACTTAAGAATCTAAAAACTGGGTGAAGGTGTCACATGACAGCTGAGCTTCTCAGAACCTTTCCCTGAAAACCTCATCTGGCCTCTGGTACTGAATCACAGTTCAACCTGAATACTGTTGTAGTACACAGAACAGTAGTGTGAAAGGCTGCTACTACACTTCTGACATGGATCACATCTGCACACACTGTGAAACAAGAATCCCTTAATTCTCAATTCCCAACTGGAAACAAGAAAAACATGAATTTCTATCCACAGATCTGGTCAAGGAGCAAAACATCCCAGAGAAAACAAAAACAAAAACAAAACTTTCCTCTGCAACAGTGAAGTTATTAACACTTTGATTTGACAAGGCCATGTGCAAAGGCTCTGCTGATCAATTTAAGGTCTGTGTTTGCTGCTCGTTAAGGGGTTTAGTTAATAGACAACAAGCCATATCATATTAACAGCAATTTAAGGGGTAAAAACCTGATAAATTCACAAAACAGCATAAAAACTATCCCTGATTTTTATCTTGATAAAAAAAATTAAGAGCCTTCCATGCTATTTGGTAAGTTTTAAGATGACCTTATCCCTTAAACTGTGCATAAAGCCCTTTAATACACTAACATATTATAATCCATGATTTAACCAAATAAAACACCATGTTAAATTAATCGTATTTAAGAATAAAAACTGAAGCATTTGGTTTCAGTTCAAGAGTAGAACACAACTATTTTTGGCTCAATTCCTTATTCTCATATGTTAGTGCATTTTAATGGATTGTAAGGGGGAAAAATCCCTTAAAATCTACCAAATACCATCATTTGTTTTTGAACCAGGCAACAGTTAGGTTCCCGCAATTTACACAGTAAGTTGAAATATCTGACAAATCCCTACAAGACTCACGGGAATTTTGAGGCTTGAAATCAAAATTAATCTCTGAATTCGTCCCTTAAATGACTCCAGTTTTTCCAGATAAGGTGCGGAAATTCAGTGATTTGTTAAAGGTTGCAGGGCTGAGTCCAAATTTTAAATGTCAGGAGACTGCAGAAACCCATTAAAACCACTATAACATACAACAATCTTACTGAATTTCCACCTTGACTGAAAACTTGCATCTTTTTATACAATTTGAAAGCTATTTAGTAAAACACCTTAACCCAGAAACCTCGGCAAACCTCATACTGTACGTGCAGCTCATTAATTAAGCCACTTGAATGCCATGAACACACTTAGACCAACCTGAAGATCAATGACTTCTCTGCACAGTAAAGCTGTTATTAAATGTTACAGGGTCGAGCCCTTATTGGAGGTTGAGTTTATTCCCAAGTTAATGGGCTTAAACCGCGCAGAAAGGTCATTAAAGCATCTTAATGTACTACAGCCCATTAATGATCTGAGCAAACAGTCTCGGTTCGAGCCGTGTACGCGGGTGGATGTGTGCCATTTGAAGGTGAAAACCTGCGGGGTCCGGTTTCACCGTGTCCCGCTCAGCCCTACCTTCTCCTGCGCTCGGGTCAGTCTCTTCTGGACGTTGCTGGCCAGTTTCCCAGCAGTGACCCCTTTCCCTGTCTCGGCCATGTCGCAAGGTATTGAGGGCCGACCCGGTTCGTGTCAGGACCAGTGAGGTAGACGAGAGACAGAGGGAGAAATACCGCTGAAGGAGACGCTTCCCTGGGTACCGACGGTGCGTAAAACCCCTTAGGAGGGCGACCTTGCTCGCTGCGCGTAACCCTAATCCCGGTGACAGTTTCTTAAAGGTGCAATCCGTAATTTAATCCGTGAGGTAACACAAAAAGCGACAAAAAACAGGTGGAGTTTGGAGCAGAGAGCACAGACAGAGTCCGATACCGCCTGTTCTATTGACAGAGACTTGAGCTCGATGTGGAGATATTAGGTTTCCTCAGTCATCCTCTTAAAGGCGCAGCAGGTCGGTATTATTAGCCGACAACTGTTGCACGCATGCAGCTGGTGTGTTGCTGTCTTTACACTCGGCCTTATTTAAGCGCACAGGCCGGGTCCCGTCAGGTGTGGGCGCTAAATCAGACACCCGGCACAGCGCAACCGCTGCGTTAGTAGGAACCAGCAGAGGTCAGGAAAGGCGCGTACACATATCAACAGGTCCCAGAGTAACATGAAGCCACACACAGCAAGTTTCCATATAATTTAATTTCAAAAATAAAGCTTTGGAATATTTCATAAACATGACTGGATTCTCTGTAAACACTTAAATATTATGTTTTCGGTCATAAAGCTGTAATGTTACATACAACTACACTTCACTATGAAACAACCTCTTACATTTTCCACTATTATATAAAAATAATTAATATGAATAGGATAATGGTTCGGAATATATGATGACATTTTAATTAACTGATGATCTGTTCAGTTTAAATCCTTTGAGGTTTAGAATGTGGTTGTTTTTAGAGATGGGAAATCTTTTCAGATGTGAACTAATTAATTTGACCATTAGCACTGATGAAATAATTATTGAATCTGGTTGATTAACAAAGTATTAATAGATCACTGCACAGTTAGAGGGCAAACCTTTACTCCTTCTTTATGATTTCATGCTTCAATGTTGTTGGTAAAGTGTAGTTTTTATTTTTTTTACCCCCTAAACCTGCTATGTAATATGATTTTATAAAGTTAATTAAATGTAACATAATATGGTCTTTTTAATGAATTGTCTGCACAATTTAAGGGCTTTGTAATGGGTAACATCTCCTTAAATCTGATAAATAAGGTGAAGGTGCCTTCATTTATCAGTGAAGGTGAAGAGCTGGCTTTCATGCTATCCACTCAGTGTTAAGGGGTTTTGCCTCTTAAATAGCATGTCATCATGCAGAGAACTATTTAAACCCTTTAATGTATTACAAACCATTAATTTTAACATTCAATGGAAATTTATGGAGATAAGGTATTTTTAGATGGATTATCTGCATGGTAAGGGGCTTTTATGGCACTTTAAAAATGCCCTAAATTGTCAAGGTATGACTTCCTTGTTATTTAGTAGACTTCAAGAGGTTTTTCACCCCTTTAATCATGCTGAAAGTCCTGTGTAAATCACAATCCAGGGCTTAGTCCAAAATCAGAAAACACCTGAATACTGACTAAAAACCTTAAAATGTCACCAAGTTTCACCTGAAAATGTTCCTGAATGTTAACTGTTTGCATAAACCTAAATCCCAAAACCTTGAACCAAACAATGTTTTAATTAAAGGGAAAATCATGAGCCTCACTTTTCTAGTTAGTTATTGGACTTTGAAACTAAGGTGCTTTAATGGTTTTATCCTTTTCCATTAATGGACAAATGGCAGTTTTGGGGTAAGTTGAGGATCAGTTGTATTTAAGTGATCATCGTTTCATAGTGTCACTTAAAGCCTGTGTCATGCCGATGCTGATTTGTTGCCTGTGGTTGTGACTTTTTCTGTCTGTTTTGCAGTTGAAAAAT
>NW_018127896.1:327051-330536 GCF_001952655.1 Monopterus albus | reverse complement strand
GGCCGCAGCAGGAACCAAACATCGCCACTCTCATCAGCTTTGTATTTGGCTCTATCCCGGTCACAGTCTGAGGGGTCCAGGTTCCTCAACTGTCGTCCGGAGCCACGCCCAGCGGATGGAGGCGTCCTGAGTCCAGCACCAGCCTCCCCACCCAGTGTAAAAGCTGCGAGTACCAGTGGATCCCATTGCCATGGCACCCAGTGGTGCCAGTCCAGCTGTGGATCAACCTCAGCGGGGAGAAGGCCCAGTGAGCCAGGGAGTGCTGGTTCACCACAGCATAGCAGGAGGCCACCACCCCGTCCACCACCACCGTCCCATGCTGGGTCAGCGGTGCATACACCCCCCTGCTCTCCCTCACGGTGACCTGATTGAGACGAGAGAGATGCCCCTCGCCGAGCCTCTGTCCCACTTCTCCCTGCGACACCAGCACACACTGTCCCGGCCGGGCGTCGCTGGCATACACTGTCCTGAGGGTGCCAAAGGCTGGCGCCACCCCCTCTGAGCAGTTCCCCTCAGACACAAACAGCAGATGGGCGGCGGTGAGGGAGAGCTGTGCCCCGGATTCTGTCTGCAGGGTGTAGAAAAGTTTCCAGGTCACAGGGTCGCGGTCCAGGAAGGTCAGGACTTCGCTGAACACCAGCTCACCGCTGCCGTCACTGCCTGCTGAGGCCAGGACTCTGTCTCCGGGTCGTAGGTCGCTGATGGACATCTGAGCACCACTCTCCACCGTGACCACCGCCTCGCCGGGGAAGCACCCTCCAGACTTGGCTGCCACCGAGTGGTCTGAGAGAGAGAAGCCGACAGGGAGGGTGATACAAGTTCAGTGTCTTTACTCCCACTGAGCCACCAGGACATTATTAATGTATTCATGAAGTTTAGTTCCAAGTTGTAATTTGGTCTTGGTATATTTTTAACTTACTCTGTCAAATGTTTGACTGTTTATCTCAAAGTTTAGACCGAAATCTATCACTTTTTCTTTTTATTGTTACTGTAGGTAACTAGTAGGGCTGGACCTGAATATTCCACTATTCAGATATTTGTTGTTGGGTAGCTGATCAGTTTTCAATTGTAGCATTTGAATATTTGCGATATATGCCAATAAATACCAGCTGAGCTCCAAAGCCATCCCATTTGACCCCCAGTAACTAGTCAGACATATAAATAGTGGGCCAATACTTTCAGGGTCAAACTTATTCAGTCCAGGCATTTCTGTGCAGGAAGCACAGAGGATATATGCAGTCCAGATATAAAGCCAATTTTATAATTATTAAAATGTCACTGAAAGCAGCAAAATACTCCTTTAAAAGTGATAAAATACAACGAATACATTGCTTAAATGATACATTAAAAAGATCTTAATTTTTCAGCTAAGATTTAGGGGCTTTCAGTCTACAGTAGTTTCAGTTTTTACCCTTTAAATTCCCATTAAATCATTCAGAAAACCCATTAACATGAGCATTAAATTGGCAGGATATATAACTAATTTTAGAGGGTAAAACCCTTCAAATTTGACCAAACAACAAGAAAGTCATTCTTACTTTATGTTTTCAGTATGTGTAGTCTGCCATACTGGCAGGCCTGGGCTTCCATACCCAAACCTTTTCAACTCCCTTAAGCTAAATATTGACTTTTCTGTCAAACACTGGACATAAATAAGAACAACTGAGCTGCTGGATAAAAGCTCCTGTTGTGTGCAAACATGTCAAGGATTGTGTTGGTGACAATGAGCCGGGGCACTTGGAAGCGACACTCGAGAACCGTCCCAAGTCCATCTGGGGATAAATATTTGGGGAAGGCAGGAAAGCCAAGGCCAGGTGATAAGATAAGTCAGGTGAAGGAGGAAGGAGGAAAATCAGGACGCAGGTTAATGATCTGACAGAGCGCCACACACTCCAGGTCTGCTCACCGTCAAACACACAAAGAATTGGTTTTAAAAGGAATAAATAAATAAATAATGATATACCTAAAATTTTATCATAAAATCTAGGTACCTTGTCTGCATTTCATTAAATACACTTTTAAATATATAATTTAAATAGTTTTCTATGTTTATGTAGATTTCATAGCCTAGAGGTATATTTTGATACTTATTTTTAAAAAGTCATTATTACTTAAATTAAAACTGTCTCATTGTTAGGATTTAGTTTTATCCTGTTTTAACAATTAAATGTTTGACTTTTGTCATAATTTTCATTTAA
The DNA here is from genome assembly GCF_001952655.1 of Monopterus albus. Classification (NCBI taxonomy): domain Eukaryota; kingdom Metazoa; phylum Chordata; class Actinopteri; order Synbranchiformes; family Synbranchidae; genus Monopterus; species Monopterus albus. The sequence goes on along the minus strand of NW_018127896.1, from coordinate 328,338 downwards.
AAAAAATCATGATTCTGATGCGATGAATCCAAATACTGAGCTAGTATCTTTTTTTTTTTGCCGTGTAATGTCAAGATGCTGGACTTTAACAATCACACTTTACTGGTCTGGTGCTTTTGTCTACTTGTCCGCGGGTGCACGTTTCCACCGCTAACCTCGGGTTTCTACACGTGGCTGGTTGTAAACACAACATGTGATAACAATGACATTTTGTCACAGCTACTAAATTGTCTTTTGGTTCAAATTAGAGTCTGAGGGATTAATCCTGACTCTGCATTCACATCACAGCTGCAGTGACTCAGACCTGATGTGTCCGCAGCAGTGTGAACAGACCAGACCAGATGTCCTCAGATCAGATCTGGGCCACCTGCATATGTGCTCCTAGACCCGATTCCTATATGACTTCTGGCTGTGCAGTGCTGTCAGAATGGTCAGATCAGAATCCATGTGGTTGTTTTAACATCTCCTCCTCTGCTCATATGGCCTGTCATCATCATTCAGCGTTGGCCCCTCACAGACCGATAACAATAAACATGGAGGAGGGCGAAGACAGTGACGAGGTCAGTGGAGAGACCAGGACGTTTCACATGTGGTTGACATTTATGGAGAAGCTTCTGATCAGGCCAAACTGGAAGGAACATAACCCAGCAGTTTGGGAGGAAACTGGGCCATTTAACCATCACACACATGACCAGGTTGTTATTCTTGTGCACATGTGGCTCACATTTCACTTACATCTGTGCATGTGTGGCAGTTTAGGAGCTCAGCAGTGTTCACACCAGAGCCGGGTACATGGCACTGACACACACAGATGGGAAGCAGCAACACAAGGCCGGGATGTGGACGCAGCCATCAGACACTCTTCCTTATTAAGCCATCAATGAGAAGTGGCTTTTCTCTGACGCGGGTGAGAAACTAAGCATCACCTTCCTACATCTCTTCCTGCTTTGAGCACAGACACGTTTGGTGGCGCAGCAGCAGAGTCTGTGCTCATTATTAACCCCGTGTTTCCTCCTGTCTCCCCCTCTCTCAGTCCCGGTCCGGTGCTGCGTTCCCCCCCCCCCCCCGCGCCCGTTTCTCGCCACACCACCCCTTAATTAAGAAGGATTTGAGGGATGTGTTGGTGAAGAGCGCATCCTCCTCAACTGACTGCTTTATCATCCATAACTTTTTTTGTCTTGTTTTTAGGAAAATTGGAGAAAAAAAGGAGAAATCAAAAACATAAAAAATAAAATACCAACTTGATTGGTTGCCCTTCTGATCAAGTCAAGGACTGGGCCCTCGCAA
>NW_018127896.1:276990-327002 GCF_001952655.1 Monopterus albus | reverse complement strand
GAAAAAGAAGAGGAATCTCAGTTACCACTCAGTGTAAAATGTGTCAGGGGGAAATGAAGTGGGTGTTTAACTTCTGATGCATTTTTACAAGAGTGTGTGACTCTCAGCATGTGTGTGTGTGTGTCTGGATGCCACATTTGTGTGAGTTTTCATGCTAACACACTGTTAGAAACAGACACTGCGCTGGACATGTGGACAAAGTGTCATGTCCTGACCAGTGTGCAGACCTTAGCAGCAGAGAAGAGCTGCTCCATCTACACCCAGTGAAAACATGTGAGCGCGTCTGGATGGAAACACAATCAGTCAAACCACATCTGCTGTCAGCCAGCTGTCAAGAACATCTGCTCATCAACGAGCTGTAGATGAGCTGGAGCTCAGCTGATACCAGTGAGGGAGGAGGCTGCTGCTACATGAGGAAAGCAAGAAGCAGCTTGAAGAAGCCAAGTCTGATGTGACGGACTCTGGGTGCGAGTGGCAAATGAGAGAGATGTGAGGCTGCAGAGGCAAGCACACAGAGCGTTAGTGAGGAGGGAGAGAAGAGTGAAACAGGTGTTAGACCAGGAAAGCCAGTGGAAGCAGGTCCCACTAAAAGCCATAAATCTGTTTGTTTGCAGTTTTAGTTGGGCGATGCGTTGTGCAGGTGTCACTTTTCTGTCAAACGCTGCTCTTTTCCAACCAAGCAACCAGTGGATTCATCCAGAAAGCAACCAGCAGATGGATCCAAAATCAACAACATCATCAGTCATGTATGGGACAGTTCAACACTAAGAGCAACCTGATGAAATCACATTTTAATACTTTTAATACTTAACATTTCCAGTGCAGGACTTGTACTGGAGTATTGTTACAGTGTGGTGTTAGTGAGGATTTTATAAAGTACAGGATCTGACAGTTTTGATTACGTACTGAACGTTTCACATGTTTAACCATGATGAAACCATGCTGTGACACCGTCACAGCACTGTCACTGAACAATTAGCAGATGTGACTTCACTGAACATTCCTCGTTGCTTCATACGAGCAGTTTGTCTCTTTCAAAAACTATTTTTGGATAAAAAGAAATGGGATGCAAGAAAGACAGAGGACATTTGGCTCCAGCTCTCTGTCCCGGATGTTCCTGAGATTCCTTCTGTTTGATCTCAGCAGCCTCTCAACACAGTGTGTGTGTGTGTGTGTGTGTGTGTGTGTGTGTGTGTGTGTGTGTGTGTGTGTGTGTGTGTGTGTGTGCATGCAGCGGTGCCCTTACCTGACTTGACGCTGCAGTGGATGTGGGCTTTGGACTCATAGTAGACCCAGTCGAATCCGGCCTCCACCGCCAGCCGCGCCAGCATGGCGTACTTGTTCCTGTCTCTGTCTGAGGTGGTGATGTCCACCGCTCGGCCCTCGTAGTGCAGCGACTCCTCCGAGTGGTGGCCGTCCTCATCCCAGCCCTCAGTGACCCGCAGCCGGACCCCGGGCCACAGGTTCATCACAGAGATGGCCAGAGAGTTCAGCTTGTCTTTGCAACGCTGCAGCACAGGAGACAAATGATCTCATCTTTGTTAAAGTATATTCATGCCCACATAAGGGAGAAATGTTGTGCAAACACAGTGACAAACATACACAGTGAATACAACGCATGGCTAAAAGTGTGTGAACAACCACATGGCTGTGACACTGCAGCAGGAAGTGTTGGAAAGGACCTGCTCACCTCCATCATGTTTTCATATCGCCTCTAGACACAAAACAACACTTCTGCCTGAGAAAACACCAGCAGGTCACAATTGTCTCACCACTTATTAATTTGTCGAGTTTTCCAGAGGGCTTTTATTCTGAAAGGCCTGCAGTAAAGTGCCCCTCACACTTCCTGAGCCAAGCAGCTGACTATCGAGGTTTTAATTCGAATTTATTTTGTGAAGACTGTTTGCACTTTGAGTCTCCTTTGTTTATAGCCTGAGTACATGTTAAGTTAAAATGAAGGTGATGACAACTAATCACTTAATAGTTCATGTTTTCTATTCATTTTCTCTGTGTCTCACAGTCTCCTCACATGGTGAAACCCAGCTGCCTCCTGATGCTGCACTGAGCCCAGACTCTAAACCCAGAAAGCATCAGAAAAGCCTAGAGTCTTCACAAAGACCCATTCTACATCCATGTACTTCACCAAACCTCTGTGGCCCCCCATCACCCCGACCTCCCTGTGGCTTCAGCCTTCCCACAATGCATCCCTGCTGTCCCAGCCTGATGTTTGCTCTCTGTGGTGAATAAGGGAGCCGGGAGGCGCTGCTAGGGGTCCTCAGGGTCCCTCTAAACATGGAGTCTGGTCAGGGTGAGCAAACAGAAGGGGAAAGAACCCACTGAAGGGCTCACTAGACCCCAGCTGGTCTAGGCTGTCCTGTGCATCTCCCCCACAGTCTTAATATCTCAGGTGACCTTTCAAATACACCTGCTCTGATGTTGGTCATCAATATCTGACCCACTGGGTCTACTGGTATTTGGAAAGTCTAGAAAAGCCATAAGATTATTTTTTATTTTATCCCATTCATGGGTGCAAAGAACCAAAAGGTGACAGTGGGACAGGACATGGTGTCTCTCAGCTACACTCCCCCTCCACGACTCTCTGCTGCCTCCAGCCCTTCTGTTGTTCTTCCAGCTTCTCCACCCTGTGTTGTCAACGTACGGTCTGTAAATTAGCTCCACCTGCCACCTAGCCAAGGATAAAAAAGTCTTTCCGAACTCTGTCACTATGGCAATAAACACAACACATGCTGAGAAGACATTAACAGTTGGAACGTGTCCTCTGGGGGAGTATTTCGAAACACTCTACTGATCAACCTGAGGAGGGCGCTACTTCACAAACAAGATAGGGTATTTCAACATATCATCTGTCCACATCTGGCTGCATTTCACAGGAATCCCAGGGTGAACATTCAGGAGGCAGTTGGCCACACAGAGGTGAGAGTGCTCAAAGCGTGAAGCGTTGAGGCTTTGAATGAGGAGAGATTCTCCAGACGATCGTCCCTTTTCCTTTAACCTGACACCTTGTTTCAACACAACACTGCACTGTCACTGGATAAATTTAAGAGCAACCGTGTTGACCAAAGGGGAGCTGCATGAATGAAAGTCAGAGTCTGTCAGCCACCACTGGCTGGACTTTGATGGATGAGGCTGTGAATAATGACACAGATTGGTCTCATTAATAAACATTGGCTGCGACTCAAACATGAATGGTGGCGCTGATTTTGACCAGAGCTCCAACAAATAAACGTGAACTGGGTCAGATTGAACAAGTTTTTAAATGTTTACTGACTGCATCTCTTCATCATTTCTAACTTTAACCCAGTGGTTCTACTTGTTCGATTGTAATAAAACTCAGGGAGTGGATGCATTTTGGCTCTGTCTCTTTTTGTGCCATTTGTACAACGTACAGTCAAACAGCTCAGTAGCTCTGTGGACAGGAAACAACCAAAAGGTCAAACCAGCAAACTTTAATAACAAACTCCGCTCACATCTGGTCTCTGGTCCATTAAAGGTCAAAGTCTCAGAACTTTCAGGCCACATCTGCTCTGATTTGGACCAAAGCTGAAAGTTTAATCTTTAGGCTTTGCTTCAATTTGCTGACAGATCGAGTAAAAGAATGAAAAACTGCAGTTATTAAAGTGTTGTCTGGTTTTCCTGCGGCCTCTGAATGCATGTCTCATTCATGAATCTCAGCCCATTAAGCCTGAAAACTGGGATTAAACCTTATAAATGTCTTTTTTCACTCTGGCTGTGATAAGAATAGCTCGTGGCTCAGTGGCCACAGATGCCTTTTCACAACGTGGATTTTAACGTCTCGTGTTTTCTCTCTGCGGTCACGGCAGCGAGCTGGACTTCATAAATCAGACGATAGATTTAGTTGGTTTTCCTTTCAAGGTATACAGATCGACGGGGTTTCAGCACCAAACCGCTGGCTGCACAAACACAGGCTGACAACACCTCCACTGAGCAGGGCCTTGAGTGTCACGAGGCGTCTACAAGTCTTGTCAGCAAATGCTAAAGATTACTTTCCAATGCATGCGATTGGCTGGAAAAGCTTCTTCTTCTTTAATCGTTTAAGGCCACGGAGCGATTTGGCTTTTTGGAAGAAGTGTATGTATCATATCGTAGAGAAACCCCTGAAATTCGTGAAAATGGGTTGGAAATAAATGTACCAATTAGGCACTTTGTGTATTTCTTTGTGTGTACTGTGAAAGTTAGAGTTGTGTGCATTAAATGTTAAATGACACTTTGCAGCATCTCAGTCCGGAACAGTCTGTAGCAGGAGCGCCCAGGAAAAGGCCAATCAACAATCCGTCCCATTAAGACCCAGGTGAAGAGGTTCTTTTTGCACGTGTGCGCTGTCAAAGCAAACAAGGAACTACACAGAATAGAAAAGACAATCAGGGGGCTGTGCCCTGCGGTTTGGAGCCCGTACATTGCGTGCAGGTCAGCACCGCTGACGCGCAGCGGCTCTGGGCGCGCTGCAGAAAAGAAGTGCTGTTTGGAGGAGACGATTCATCTCGTTGTCTGAATTGATCATTTCATTAACAAGATGCAGGGGAGCTGAGCTTACGGTCTTTGCGTTTCCTGCTGTTGGACATTTTGGATTCATTTTCTGAGACAAGTGAAAACATATTTGAGAGAAAGTAAAATCCCCACTGGTGTTCGGAATTTAAAACTCACGAATGAGGTTCATCTGGGTTAAGACAAACACCCACACATGCAGATGTTGCCTTTACTGACACTGTGTCTGGTGCGTTTGTACACTCTCCGGAGGAGAGTGCGCGCAGGGAGGTGACAGCTCCTGACGGGAGTGCGCGTTTTCATTCCCCACGTGGGTCTGTGGACATAAACGCTGCCACTCGGGGAGGAAGCCCGCGGTCACAGGAGCCAGATATAAATACTTTATTCCTGTGGAAATTGGGAGTCAAATAAATTCCACCTGGGCCCACATCAGTGACTTAGTCGTAAAATGTATGACAGTCCAAAGGCGACAGCTAATTCTGGCCAGTCGGGCTAAAAACGAAAACGGTAAACACGAGTCCACGCTTGACCCGGGCTTTGACCAAATAGGACTTTTGGCTGGTTTTCCACCAAAATACATGATGTAAAACAGAGCACACAGTGTTGTAATTAAGAGCGACCGCTGTTCCGTGGAGTTTGAGACGGGGTTGCCCTCTTTTACGCATGAGCTGCCCACAGTGAACCTCCGAAACCTCATGTGGAGCAGAAGAGCCGAGCTCTGATTAAATCCGCACCTCCAGCATCAGAAACAAACCCAGTGTGTCAACGAGCAGCAGGCTTTTCGATCTGCCTGGAGGAGTTGTACACACGGACACCAGTGGTTTTCACAGAGCAGCACTGCAAAGAAATTCCACCGTTAACAAATTTTCATGATCAAAATGATTAAAATAGTCATTTCATCTAATGGAAATGAAAATAATCTTCCAGGAGAGCTGCCGTCGAATTAGGAGGCAGTTTGGGGAAAATCAGCACAAAAACCAGACTTTTCCCTTTAAATGCAGTTTCTTAAGAGAAAGGTGTGTGAAACGTGATTTCGTTTGTTAAGACTGGTTTGGTTGCAGTGACGAGCCTTGAGTCAACATGAAATACGGAAAAGATAACGGCGCCTATGTGTTTGCAGAATGGCCAAAGTGCATCCTTTAAGCGCACGACAGTAGCTCTTAAAAAAGCCGGTCGCAGTGCTGAAACCCAGGCTAAAAGGCACTACGGTAGCCAGGAGGGTTACCTGTGTCATCATGCGGTCTGCACCTGTGTTCTCCTCATCTTTGAAGATGATGTCGGGGTTGTAGTTCGGGGTGAGTTCCTTGAAGCGGTCTGAGTTCCGGGTTATTTTCCCTTCGTATCTCCCGCTGGCACCTAAAGTCTTCTCGGCCACGTTTGGGCTGAACTGCTTGTAGGCGAGCGGCACAAGCTTCCTCGGTGACCGCCTCTTGCCGTAGCCTCTGCCCGGCCCGCAGCCCTCGCTGACTGGCGAGAGGAAAAAGGCGCACCCGGCGAGGCAGGTCACCAGCGTAGGGAGCAGCATTCCGCCCCGGGGCCGGTGTGTCACCCCCGGCGGGTGGCCAAACTGTCACGGCTGTATGTCTTTTGATGTATGCCCGCCCCCTCCCCCTGCGTGGGTTACAACTTTAGAGTGGAACTAACAGAGCAGGACTCATCCCCAAGTCCCCAAAAGTCGCCATTCCCGGCGCGTAAAAGTAGCCAATGTGCCGCTGGAGACGAGCTGGGCAGACTTAAACCTGACCTCTGCGCCGCTGACACTCCTGTCCTGACGGCACACGCAGGCAGGGGCATAAATAGGCGAGGTGAGTTTATCTTGGCAGGCAGGTTCAAAGCGCTCTCTCTGTGTCAGAGCTGTGAGAAACAGACAGACACGGAGGCGCAAGCGCGTAGGCTGGCTGTGCCTGCCGGGCACGGCGGTCAAAGGGTGTCCCCGCAGCGGTTTCTGCCTCTCGAGTTTGTGCTTAATGCGTCCCTGTGGCGCAGGGCTGTTGGCAGAAATGGAAATGGTAGAGATCCTACTACAGTACAGATGAGGTGCCGCGGGAGAAGAAGAAGACCGCGCCCTGCAGGACCTGCCCTCTGCTCCGTCCTCTCCTCCCCTCGGCCGCCGCCTTCTGTTTATTGTCAGCCAAGAGGACAAACACCGATCGCCGAGCCACGGGCTGGGGCGCGCTCACGGTTCTTTGGCCCTTGGACCCTGGCCCTCAGGTCAAGACAGACGAACAAGAGTGCAGGTGCGCGCGTTGAAGCCTTATTTCTCCCAGAGTGACATAGCAGTCTGAGCTGCAGGTGAGGAAGGAACAAGCCTCCGACTACAGAGCGGCACCTACATCTGCTTTGTCACAATCCTACAGCAACAGTGGAGTAGCCCTCACACCACCTGGAAAGCCCTCATGGACCCTCTATGGCCCCACTTTTGAAATAGAAAAATCAGTCTGTGAAGCTGAAAACACTTCCAGTTATTTAGGGGTGAAATACACTACTGTACAGTCAACTCCCCTTTGAACCTGAGCTGAAATTGTTTTTGAACCTGAGCTGAACCTGAAATTTCAGCAATTTCCTACATTTCCAGGAACCCCCTTCCCAACCCAGCAGGGGAATGGACTTGAAGTCTGCACAGTGTGTGGTACATGTAAGCAGACAGTACAGTGATGAATGAAGGCGAGATGTGCATTGTCTATGCAGAGGTCTGAAATCGGTTTTGGTTTAAGCCATTTTCCCGCCACAATCAACCAACCAACTACCTTGATTTGTCAGATATTCCCAATTTGTTGGGAGCAACCCTGGTTGTTGCTCTTTCTTTGTCCCACTCGCTCTGTGCAAAAGACGCCACCTCTTCACTCTGGCAGCCACTGGTTCAGACCTTTAGCTGCCCAGGGCTCCTCCATGGCTGTTTGACATGACTACTGGTGGCTGGAAAGACTTTTCTTCTAACCTTGGCTAGGTGGCAGGCAATTTACAGACCATACTTTTGACAACACAGGGTGGAGAAGTTGGAAGAACAACAGGAGGGCTGCAGGCAGCAGAGGGTCATGGAGGGGGGTGTAGCTGAGAGACACCACAGCCTGGCCCACTGTCACTGGGTTTATCAGACTCTGTGGAGGGGCCAGAAGTTGGTATGAATAGCACATAAATACACTGTGATAGAATATTTCATCCATATGCAAACTGGGCACACTGGAAATATCTGGACATGATGTCACACTGTGAACATTTGACCACGTTACTAAAAATACAGGAGCAGACCAGAGAATTAAGCCTGAAATGATCAGTACCTGCTGTTTGTGGTGCGACAGATCTCTGGGGTCAACGTGCCCAGCTGACAGATGAGCGGGTCCTGAGCTGTGGATCGCTGCTGTGACTTATGGCAGAGGAAGGGTCCGGTTTCAGCGACAGAGATACGACACCCCCCAAGCTGAGCTGAGCCCTGGTTGCTGATGTCAGACCCTCACCAGAGGCCAAGCTGGGGTCTGAGGACCACCAGGGGCCTTCAGTGGCTGACAGGGACCCAGAGCCAAATTAAGTCTGACTGATTTCTGAGGGCACTGGTACTTCTTTACTGCTACTGAGTCCTGCTTCTGTACAATATCTTGATCATATCTACATATTACCAGATCTAAAGTAACTGTACTGCTTAGACATTTTGTATACGTCTTGTCTATGTACATAATCGTTTCCCTTCTCTGCTGTTGATTACCTGTGATGCACAACAAGCATTTCAATGTACAGCCATCACTGACACTTTTTGCATATGACAAATAAACTGGAATAAACAGCACCTTTATCAAGTTGACATGAGAGGCTGGAAAGTAAATAAAGAACAGGCAATACTCTGTTTTATGGCACCTTACTTTCTTCCTGGAGGATTGCTGGTATTTCTCTGACATTTCCTAGAGAGAGGGTTATATAATGTGGTACTGACTACAGCCTGGAACATGACCAGGTGTACCTGCTCCTTTCATCTAATTTATAATGTTTTACCATTTACATGAGAAACAGAAGCAGCCATTAACTCCTAAGGTAGGAAAAACAGCAGAAACTCTTAATTTTTTTACAAGTCTTGGTACTTGTTAACCCAGTGATTCTTTTACTGTCCATTAATCTATCGTTTGGGCTTTAAACCATCAGAACAGTAACTTCAGCCATCATAACAGCTTAGAGCATGAGGTCACTTCACCCCAAACCCAGTACCACAAGACCAAGCATGCAGCTAATTCTAACATCTGACAACCTGGAGTAACCAAACTTTTGCTTGAGAAGGAAACGATTATCAATTTTCTTTCAATTAACTAACTGATTGTTGACTAATGGCTGCAGCTGGAGTGGCACTGCTGAGCTGTACCTGCTCACCACAGTGGATCCCTCACAACTGATGTACAACAGTTTGTCCTCCACAGCCGCGTGGGAAACCTTCAAAGGGTACATGAGAGGAAGCTGATGTAAATGCTGTCATGTGCTCATGTCTGTATGACCAGGCCATGTGACCAGCGGCTCCAGCTTCACTTTCTGATACACTTCAGGCGGGTCAGTGAAGCCCTGGTGATCATTTATGACCTTTAAGACAGGATCAATGATTAAACCCTTGCTAACACCCTCGTCACATCTTTTGCAATTCTTCACAGCCTTTTCCAGGAAACGGCCTGAGGATCACTGGGAAATCTAATTCAAATGAATTACTAAAAACTATCTGGTGTGTGTGGTGCATTTCCAGTAAAACTGCAGCCACTTTCCAGTAACGCCAGTCACACACACACAGTAGAAATCCTCAGAGCTGTGTAGGCAAACAGTGACTTTTCAACTTACACTTCAATAGCATTCCCCAGATACTGCAACACCTTGAGTCAACATTTCATCGTGATCTGAAAAAAGGAGAGCGGTGGCTCCGTCGGCCACTGTCGGCCCATTACAGTGTGTTTACAAGGAAAACATTTCACCTGCATCCAGGAAGATGACTTGGTGGTTTTAACACAAAAGGAACAAATATAAACACTTCTGGATGCCTGTATTAAAAAAAAAAAAGTAAATTTAATTAAAGTGAAAGTTTATGGGATAAAACAGCTTTTGAAAAAAATCAGTGCTAGAGCAGATCATGTCTGTTGTAGAGTCATGTCTCCTCGTTCACTGTCTTACTGTATTTTCACCATTTCTTGAAGCTGATTTTGTGAATAAAAAAACAAAATTATTGTTCCATCTTTAATCAACATCAGTGTTCAGATAAAGCTCACCAGATTCTCATTTGAATGTAAAAGCTAATAAAAAAACTGGATTAAAAGTAACTCAAACTACAAGCGTCCTCCTTCAAAGTAAAAGCCTAAAAAAGCCTTTAAAGGCCTGTTCTAACATTTCTCCAATAAAACCGTTTTTATAACCAGAGTTCTTAGCAGCATGTGCGTCCTACTGCTTGTGCTCATCTGAACAGTCCGACGCCTTTCTTCTTCTTTGGTTTGGAGGGTGGGCGCTCAGTGTGCTTGGACGTGACTGACAGAGACTGTGGAGGACAGAGATTTGATTTTAGCATTGTTTACACTTGTTTTTTTTTACACTCTAATGCTCTTTACCCTGTCTGTCCTGTCTCCTACATAACATTTAGAGTACTTAGCTTTACCCAATTTCCTGATTTGTTGATTCATCTTGGTGTTTATTCAGCAAAGCCTTTAATTTATATATTTTTACAGTACATGTTTTTTTTTTTTAAACACATTTTCACCAAATGCTTTGCTTTGCTTACCAGTTTTCTATAGGTATCTCTGGAAACACTGGTCTCTCCACTAGAAACTGAGCTAAACCACATGAACCAGTGAATGTTTAGTAAAGAGGCTGCACTACACTGTTTTTGTTAGCAGACATATTTCACCACATGAGGTTTAGCTGCAGCCACTGGATGCCCCTGTGTATTTAAAAATGCCTCCATGTCTGTCACAGTTTCTGCCAATGTCAAAATGTCAGAATTAGCATGACAATCCACATTATAGTCAGTGGATGAGTTTAAGTATGACTGGGTGAGAGTCTGCTCCTCATTAACAGTCAGGTACTTGTGGTGCTCTTCATCCTGTCGATGTGTATGAAGCTACCGTACCTGCTGTGCTGCGGCTCTGTCGGCCATCTTGGCTGTGGGAACGTCCATCTTGCTGTTCTGTTCTCGCTCCTTCTCCGCTGGTTTGCTGCCAACAGATGCAGCACCTGGAGGATGAGAGGTGTTGATCAAAAAGGGTCATACCTGTGTGTACGACTGACTCTCACTGGTGCAGAGAGCTGCTGTCCCAGTCTGAACTGGCAAATCACTTCTGCTGATTATGGGTAAGGCGTTACATCCATCCAAAGGACTCCAACAAAGGTCGGGTACTACTGCAACTGGAATCTTATTTTCAGCGTAAAGCACGTTGTAACTTTAAGACAAGTGTTATTACTGAAATCTACAGAACTTGTGTTTATTCTCAGTGCCATGTGGATTTGGTTTCCCCACATGCTCTTCCGCAGGAACATTGGACAGTCATGTGATTCACTCATTTATAACCTTCACCTTCATTTAACCAACACCACTTCTGGCCATTCATTAATTATTTAAGCTATCTAAAAGCAAAAATATCAAACCCTCTCTGGTTTGTGCTTCTGAAATGCGAGGCTACTTTTCTCTTTTCTATCATTGCAAATTTAATATCTGCAGGTTCCGAAAACACTGGGAAGTTGTGGACATGATGAACATGATCCAGAAGTTGCAGAGAAGGTTTGCTTGTGGAGCTAAAAGTAACTGCTTTGCATCCAAATACTGAACTGCCAAGAAACTCCTGATGTAAATGGTGTACATGAAATTAGATATATTGGGTTTCTGTCCTGTCCTCAAATTAAAAACTGCAGAATCCGAACAGATAACATGATTGTTTTAATGTGTGAAGCTCTAAGTAGCAGGAGCATCCTGCACTTTGAATCCCACACACCTGGAGATGGGCTGGGCTCAGGCACCTCAGGAGCAGTGTGCTCCTCCTCAACGAAGCGCTCCTCAGACAGTTTACGTTTTCGTGTACTTCTGTGAGTGACGACAGCAGTGTACAGGTGCTGCAGGTCGGGGTTGAAGCCCAGAGTGTCCTCCTGTTCATAACACAGCTGAGGAAGAGCCTGAAGGGAAGAGAGAGACACAGAGGTGTGGAAGGTAAATGAGGGAGCACCGGGTCCAAACTGAAAGCTGAGCAACTGACAGGTGCAACACATCTGTGTGAACATCTGCAGGAGGGCCGTCTGTCTCGGCTGTGTTTGGTTTCAACTGTAGAGAGAACAACACAGGTGTGTTCAGCTGCTGGATCAGACTGGAAACATGGAGGTGGTCTCTTCATCTAAATCTTTCGACTAGTAGTGCAGAAAATGATGGACTCCAAAGTTTTGTTGTCAGTTTTGTCTAAGACACATAACCAGTAGAATGACACGCTAGCTGACTGGAAAGAACATCCGCTCAGCTTTGCAGCTGCAATGTTAATAAACTCATGAAAATTAAAAATATATCATTTGGTGCACGAGCCTGAAACATGATTTCAGGTTTCAGCCGCAGCTTGGTGCTTGGGATCTGTTTGTGTCAAGGCCCTGCTGTGCGAGTCATGTCTGTGATACAGGGAGTGCCGCGGCAGCGATAACCCTCTAATCAAAGCCGCATTATTGGCATAGCTGAGCACAGGTAGAGCAGGAACAACCAAAGCACACACTGGCTCCGATGGCCACGGGCCTGACAGATAAGGCTGCATGTTAACTCATGCGACATTATGCGAGCGCACGGCCGACGCTTAGAAAAACACGTACTCACTAAACCTCGCTTTTTTCTCCAATGAAGACAAACTCTCCAAATTAGCTGCTCAAATATTGACCAGGTAAATCGGTGGTCTCACACTGGCTGTCGGGGCAGAGGGGCTCTGAACACACTGTGGTCAGGTTTTGAGGTTTCACATTGATTTATTTTTGTTATTTGTTTGTTTAAATATCGTAAAAATAAATGTATGCTCTGGGGAGGCTTTGCTCTGCTTTTGGCACAGAGAAACCAATGTGCAGCAGAAAGCAGACCTTATTCTCTCTTTTTATTCACATTTTCCCCCTCCCCCTGCACCCCCCCCCCCGGCTGCTCTGAGGTGCTAAACCTTATGTGATAGTCTGAAGCCCCTCTACTATGGTTTTACTTTTTTACCAAGATCATGAACATAAATGATCAAGTGTCCAAGTGTCCTAAAGATTTTCATAAAATCAAACCCTGTTTCTGATTGTACTTATGATTTACATTCAGTTTTTTGCTGTTAGGGTGAATGTATTCAGCATTTTGCCATAATGAACATGTGCTAAAAAAAGAACTAAGTAACCCCTGAAAACAGAAAGCCTTTCTTCCATGACAAAAATAAGATGAGATGTGACTAAAATCAATATTTGAAAGCAACATAACTACATCATGAGGCATTGCCAGGAAATGATTCATGTACGTAGTCCAGTGTTCCTGTAGCTGGTTGTGGTTTTATCAGTGTTCACCCTGCTCCACCCCATTTAACTAGGACCCCAACAATGAACATGCGTTTGAATTTCACCAAAAACTGAAACATCATGACCTTTATAAAGACAGAGGGCTGGTACCTAATAAACTGCTCACTGAGTGGCAACCTAAGTTTTAATGTCATGGCAAAATCACAAGATTAAAATAAAATAAAATAAAAAAAAACAGACCTACTAGATCAAATTAAGTGACAGAGATAAAGGATGGATAAAAAAAAATCAATATGTACAGTAAATCAAAATGATCAATATTACAGTATATCACTGCTAGTTTGACTTAACAGGTTAAAAATTAGGAGACAATTCTTATAAGTCTGAGTTAGTATATTTACTAAGTCAGCGTTTGTTGGACATTTAATGTCTGTATTTGACAGCAGCAGTGAAAACAAAACAACACAAATGCAAGTCAACATTTTCATGAGCGTCTTTTTTGCCTCTCACTCTACAGAACGTATGGTTTTCTTATCTAGGAACAAATAGGCTTCTGTTGCCCTGTATTTTGGGACAGGTACAAAGAGGCTACAGGGTGGAAACACAGTAAGCAGGTGACTGGGATCTTCTGCTGCTGAGCAGACAGGAAATGCCAGGTGAGGAATAAAAAGACAATTACAGCAGGTCAACAACCTGGAAAGCTCCTCCCTGCTTGTAACAGAGCAAAGTCCTCTGACCATGGAGAAAACAGTGCAGGGAGGAGGAGGCTTTCACCTGGCAGCCACAGTAAAGCATCCTGTGTGGGGAAGGTGACGAGGGGCTGGGGTTGTGTTGGTGTTTCTCTATTATTAGCAGGTAAACAGCTCTACTGCTGCTGTTTTGTAAAGAGGGGTGGGAGGTCTGGTGCCAGAGAGTCTCACAGTAGCTCAACTCTCCTCCTCGTCTCTCGCTGACCTCATGTTTACATCTTCTCATTCATCTCGGCCTCCGTTTCTCTCGCTGTGACCTCAGCTTCCTGAAACCGGTGTGCCACTAGAGGACCAGAAGGCCACGGCCTTGGAAAATAACTGGAGGATTAAAATGCTCAAGCACGGGTGAAGAGGTGCAGGAGCACAGGCCGATCTGACGCGATGAGGTCAGAATGATTGAGTTTTAAGAGGGCGCAGAAACCAGTGCACTCCAGACCTCAAACCTCCAGATCCCGTCTCACTTGTCCATCTAGTGAGGCACCGACTGAGCTGTTGGTTGATCTGTAAAGACTCTTTATTCCTAATTGTATGCACGGATTGACTACTGAACAGGCCCAAGGGTCCCTAGACCACAGAACTGTGAAACAAGTGTCAACTTTGTCACTAGAAAGTCAATCAAATGACTACAAAAAGTTATAAAAAGCCACAAAACAGGAAAAAACTGATGCACAACAAGTACAAAGAGACAGAGAAGACCCCAAAGGCAGCAAAAAGTCTATAAAAATGTGCCAAACAACAAAAACAAAGACACAATACAACTAGAAAGAGATGCCTAACTAGCAAAATAACAGGCAACAGCTGCAAAATGACTATAAGGAGATGGAAAATTAGTACAAATTAACACACAATGGCTAAAAGCAGACAACACAACCCAAAAAAAGACAAACTGACTATAAATCCTGTGGTTGCTCAGGCCATGAGTCTTGCTACTAAAGCGTAGGGGCCTTTTACACATCTCTGCCCAGGGGCCCAATGTTTCATACTCCGTCCATGATGTACTGTAGGTAGAAACTTGTCAATTAAAATGAGAAGACACAAAACACACCATGGATCTTGTATTCGCTCCCATGTGCAAGTTTTTAGTAAAAAATATTAAGCAGAGAAGGAACATTTGGGTTTGTTTTTACACTCCAATATTGGCCCTAAAAGTCTCACCCTGTGTCACTCATACATTTAAACAGGCCTTAGAAATCTCCTCTCTCGGGTTTGAACTGCAGAAATTCATCTTCTGTCAGCCAAAGATTTGTTTATTTTAAAGCTGGTTCAGTTTCGGCTCAGTGCACCGCACATTTACACACTACGGCTACAACCTGAAGTGTTAAGGGTCACAAATCTCCGTCTTACAGCAGGCGGTTCTGGCAAAACGTGCCCGGCCTGTTCATGTGCCAACAACATGTACTCTCATGTTGCTCACAGTCTCCTGCCGTCTTTGTGGGACGCCGCGCTCTGCCCGGTCCAGGCTGGAGCCAGGCCCGGCGGGCAGCAGCCAGGCCACAGAGGGCCTAATTACAGAGCTGGAGTGGGGACAACCCTGTGGAAACTGTGTGCAACTGTCAGAGGGCACAGGAGGAGGAACATCGACTGTATGGAGACGTTTAGGGCTGTGCCATCTTTTACCTCTGACAGAGGACAAAATGCCGCTACCACTAATGATTAGTATAAGTATCAGATTAACCGTACAGCCTCTAAAATGTCCCCAGAGCTATGGGCGTTTGTGTGACCAGCAGCACACAGTGTTACAAACTGTCCTCGCATTTGAGCAGAGAAAGTCTGTTATCCAAACTCTAGCCAATTCATTTTCTAGTGATTAACTGATCAAGCAGAAATGCACACACACCACAGTGTAAATGAGTGTATGTCAAATGCTCTTTTGTCTTTATTACGAGAGAATTTCTACTCCAGGTGACAAACTCTCCATCAGGCCCAGATGATGCTTTCGTGAGGACTCATAAAATGTTACGATTCTTCTGGGCCAGGCCCAGCTCCATAGTAAATGCATCTGAGCTCTGAACTTCTTAAAAGAACAAAGACTGATCCACCAATAGATGTGTTTAGCCTCTGACACCAGGGCGGAGCATAAATGTTAGAAGTAAGTGAAAACACCAGAAACCTGTGGAGCTCTGGAGACAGATGACCCCACAAATCCCCTGAGAAAGGTCACATGTTCTTGTCCCAAAACAAACATGGCTGCCAACCGAAAAGGGCAAAAAATAAATCAGGAAAACAGCTCCAAGTCTGATGGAGCTCCTGGATGAACAGGTGTGTGCAGGGACTTGTGGGGCAGTGAACTTTGTCAAACAAAGTTATCTTACCTGCTTTTCAGTGTTATCACACCATTCAACGTTATCAGCTGTTGCTGAGATCAGAGATGTGGGTCAGTAGGGCTTTACACCCCATCCTATTTGGCTGCTATAATGGTTGCAATAATAAACACGAAGTGTTCCAGGTTTAGGCACAGAACACACCTGGTCAGGTTCAAGGAAACATGGTGGGTCAAGTTAACATGATGACTTAGTAAAGTAACAACGCTGGCTGTTGGTTGGAAACAGGAAGCAGCTGCTTCCTGTTTAACACTCCTATGTTTTGTAAACAAAAACAAAACAAAACAAACAAACAAAAAAAAAAACAGGATTTGTTTTGTTTATTATCCACAAAATGCAAATGAATGATTGAATATTATGGTCATGAGTTCAGCATCACTTTCATGCTGATGTGTGCACCCCTGGCTCAGATCAACCCCCTCCCCAGCCTCGTCTACTTACCACCCAGGTTCTGAATTTCTCAGGTATGCGAGACTGCTCGATGCCGTTTATGATATACTCAGAAAAAGAGGGAGAAAAAAAAAGAAGAGGAGAAAGGGAAGAGAGCTGCCACCGTTTCTCTCTGGTCTTCTTGTTCATTCTCCTCCTTCAACACTGAATACAGCCTCATGTACACCTAGCCAAGTTCCAGATAAAAGGACAAACCACCCAGTGCTGTGTCAGGGTCGTGTCTCCTCTGTCAGAGGTAGGAAACATCCTCCTTCCAAACCAGATCCCCTCAATGTGTCCAACCCACTGTGCCGTCCTCATGAAGCCATTCAGTGACCTAAAGCTGCAGCCATGAGTCAGTTCACTGGTAGAAAATCAACCGGCTGCTATTTAGAAGCAACAGTCACCAACATGTTCTGGTTCCACCTTCTATAATGTGAGGAGCTGATGCTTTTCTTTGTCAGACATGAGAATCAGCTAAGTCTCTGTTGGCTGGACACAATGGGACTTTTCCCCCAGTGTCTGACATTTTGGGAACAAACAGATAAATCAGATCATCAGGACAATGATCATCTGACTGATCATGACACTGCTGTTTGGGTTTCCACTCAGTCAGGAGCTTCCTCTCAGTTGTACTGTACGACACTACTTGAGCCACTGAGGGCCTACCCATGTGTATCAATAAGACTAAACACCAGAACTCTCTCTCAGTGTAGCATAGTCCAGTTGAACAGAAACACAAACTCCAGGCTCACACACTGTTGAACCAACACCTCTGTGAAGCAAACAGTCTGAACACAAACTGAACACCATCACTGTCACGAAGCAGGACTGAGTCTGAAACAGGTGTCCCTAATAAAATGACAACTGTCCACATAAAACAAACACATTGGAGCAGACACTGTGAAGCTATCAAGGAGCGTGGGTCGTGTTCTTCCAGCAGTCAAAGTGTGTATTTTGGACGCCATGAGCCACTGTGGTCGCTGCATGAACAACAGAAGCTTCCTGCCCTGCTCTTAACTTAGAGCCTCTGGCTGAAGCAGATAGATATTAGGATTTGACTCCTCATGGCGTGCCAGCGCAGGCCTTCATGTGGAGCACGACGTAGCATTTAAGCACAATTTCTTTACCCGCTTGAGTATATAAACATTACAGATGGAAAACCTACATCTCTGCACTCTGATTCCCATTCAGTTTCACTCAACACCAAACATGAGGAGAAAAACCTTCAATTTAAGCAAGAAAAGCGGGAAGTTGGAGTGTGGGACGCCAGACTTAGAATCAGTCGTGATTCTGTGCAGCTCAGGTCTCATATTGTTACACTGCAGTCTCATGCAACAGGAAGCAGGCGATGTTCCCAAACGGTGAGTTCAATTTGGAGCTGACAAGTGTTGACACTGCTGCATGACTCGCTAAAAAGCATGCATCACCAGACCGCGCACACACACATGCACGTAAACATGGAGATAGAGAAAACAGCAGCTCTGAAAACCAAAAGCATGTGTGGAAAGCGCTCCCCTCCACCACACACACACAGAGCCCAAATTTAGACTCTAAAGGAAGCTGATGTGATGCTTGAAGGATTTGAGCCTTTTTTCATCCATGACCAGCTTTAGCCCAAGTTAAACCCAAGTGTGTGCGCATCAGTGGGAAGCGCAGGCTAATTCCATCCATGTAAATGTTGACCGGAGCTGGGTGGGGTGTTTGTGTGGTGACTCGGAGAGGAGGGGCTTCCACAGAAAGCTGCAATTGAAAATAAAAGCTCCTGCTCCTGTCATCATCATCTCTTTCACTGTCCCTGTGCCCTTCACTCTCCTTGGTGTGGGGAACGAAGGCCACAAATGGTGCAAGTGAAGGTATACGTTTGCCGCTGGCACTCGACTCCTAAATAACTGTCCAAACGTCAGAGACATTCAAGTTCAAGGGAGAAACAGTGAAGCTGGCTGGTTTTCACAAGAAGAGAGACGGACAGACTGTGTGCCACCTGTGGCTCTGACCTGTCCGTCCCAGCACTTAGACCTGATTTTAAAGGAGCAGTTGGACATTTTGGGAATTAGTCTCATTTGCTTTCTGGCATAGGGTTAGAAGAAAAAGATCCATACTAGCTACAGCTACCAGCTACCAGCTAAGCTAACATAATGCAGTATAAAGACTGAAAACCAGGCTCAGTAAGAGTGACAAATGTGAGGTTGATGAGATGTCAGAGGATAATAACAAGGTGATGTCTTCAAATATAGTTTTGTAAAAAAACAGTTTATAATGATAGAAAACTGAAAAGCTGTTTTACTCAACATCTATGTGCTAGAATTTCGTTGACCTTTTAACCCCGTCTCTTCTTCATGTTTGGGTTACATGATGATAAACTGAGCAAGACGACCATGGAATGTGGAAAAAGCCAGTAAGTGGACCTTGAGTTAAGAATATTATGAACTGTTGAGTACCTGTGCTCAAAGACTCAAGCAGTTAAGCGATGGTAAAAGTGATTTTTCAGCTGACCCACTTGTGCTCCATCAAACCAGTCAACTGGAATAAATATTAGCCAGGCGATCAGATAGAGGAGTTTCTGACACAAGAATGATAATGTGTGGGGTGGGTGCTGCTGTGGACTCAGACAGACAGACACACACACACACGCGCATGCCAGACAAATACTACACACACACTCGCCAAACACCTCCACTCTCTCTCTGATGCAGTGGCCCAGCTCCCTTTGACGCACCTCGCCGACATTTCTCCTAGACACGTTTGGACTTTGGTCTGAAGGCGGCCCCGACACAGCCTGGTGGAATTTGCCAAGGCAGAAGACTTTGATCCACTGAAGCTTTTCTCTTCTTCTTCTATGGTTTCTGACTGCTCACTCGCCTTCCTCTACACTCTCCAACAATGTGATCACCAAAAAGCCAAGCTGAGATCCGCCACTGTGACCCCAAGTTAACTTTCCACCACTTTGCCTACCTGAGCTGGAGCCATCCACCACCTAGAAATGTGATTCTTTCCTGGTTTATCCTCAGTAGGGGGAACAAACTGAACAGTGTGTTCCTGCATGGTCACCGTGGAGGGAAACTTCCCTCTCTGATGTTCACCTTTAAAAGTCCACATGAAATCAGATTTCATATTTTTAGAACAATGAGTCTCTCTCACAGAACAAAGGGCATCACAGCACAACTTGCGTTAGATTTCTATTTATAGACACCTCACTGCAGGTACACAGCAGGTCAGCTGTCAAGACAAAATGAACTAGAGTCCCCCCCCACACACACAGACACACACACACACACACACACACACACACCAGCCAGTCAAGGTGCACATTACATGCACGTCTGTCCAGACTCATAATACATTGTAGTGAAGGATCTGTAAGAAAAATAATTGATATTAAGTGCATTTAATTGGAAGAAATTCCCTCCTGAGATATCACGTTCACAAGAATGGGACAGATGTGAGGCCACTGTGACCTTGACCTTTGACCAAGTTTAATCAGTGTTTAAATAATCCTTGTTTATGCCAAATCTGAAGAAACTGCCTCAAGGTGTTCCTGACATACTGTGTTCACTAAGGGGATGACCTCCAACCTGATGCTAGGGGAAAGCACAGCCTGAATATAAAAACAGACCATGTGTCACCACTTCCTACCACTATGCAAAAGAGAAGCCAAAATATCGTGAATGCAGGCCATCTTACTTTTGTGACACATTTTGCAACCAGATTCTGCTCAGTAGTGACCAGAGGTGGAGCCACCAATCATATGGAACACACCCCTTTCTGTATCATCTAGTAACTTATCCAAAACAAATGTATCCATGTGATAATATCGACCTCAAATTCAAGTTTCAGGAGTCACCTTCTCCAATTAAATCTCCATTCAGATCACATCAACAACTTAAGCTGAGAATCAGGACCTTCAGTATTTGGATCAGTGTCACATTAAGCGGCTACAGCTGTTATTTCATGCATCAGATACAATCAACATTTAAGTCAATGAAAGGAACAGAGAGACTCAGTACTGCAGATAGCTAATGATAAAGGACTCGGAACATGAGCAGGACATTCTTAGTTTATGTAAACCCCAATCACGTCTGAGTTCCCAAATTCTGATATTAGTATCGGCCTCACAGAGCCAGTGCTGGTTGAGATATTTTCATTAGATACAGACTGAAGATGAAAGCAAACAAGAGGCACGTAGACAAGCGAAAACATCAGAGACCTCAGTCAAACTCTTGCACGACTTAAGTGAAACTGACATATCAATAAAAATGAAGCAGACACCTTGGAAATTCCACAGGTACATATGAAATGCTCAGTCAGTTGATCAGGCTCACACAAACAAATAGAGTAGGAGTCAGAGGTCGACACAGGCAGAGATGACAAATTCCACACACTCACTGAAAGTGACCAAGCTCAGCCCATCGTCTGGTAACATTCAGCCAGTCTAAGGTGTGGTGTCTCACTCGGAGGGCCGTCTGGTGTCTGAGCAGGAACAGAGCACAGAGGATGCAGGTGTTTGTGAGTGTGTTGCTGACCTCTCACCTTCGCCAGGAAGTCCTCTCTGTAGGTGTGCTCCTCAAACACGTCCGTCTGCAGCCGCTCTGGTTTCAAACACACACATTTGAATTATGAATCTTTCATAAAACACCCTTCACTGCTACACCTTCACGCCAACCAGGGTGAATCTGAGGGGGCACAAGATGGTCAGAGTCAAACGCTCAGCTTCGTACGCCTTTTATCAATCCTTCACATCAAATTCTCTGACCAGGAACAAGAACTGATTTTTGCATTAAGACATAACCTGTGATGTCAGTGACTTTTATTTAAACCCTCACCTCCTTAAACCCTTGGTATGATGATATGATTTGCTGTAAACAGCCTCAACTTGGTCTTTGTGGTTTGGAATAGCATGAGTGCCAACAGTGTGCTACAAGTCCTGGATATTTAAGGCTCAGAGTTTCTTATCTTCCTGGAGATCACATGATCTGCTCTGGGCTCAGTGCATGTTCTCCACAGGAGTGTACCTCTGCTGAGCGTGGCACCGTTCTCTCTGTAGTCCTGGATCTCTGCATCCTTCCTCCCCAGCATAGCTCCCAGCTGCTCCACCTGACGCTGCAGCAGGCGGCTCATCACCAGCAGGGGGCGCGCCAGCTGCTCACACACCTACAGACACACAGGAGACAGGACAGAGCTGTTACCTGGTCACAGTTATGTCTCATCCATTCACTCACTGCATTCTTATAGGCTCCATCCTTGTGTTATTTTACTGCTGCTTTCACCATTTTGATAACGTGTGCACACCCAGCTGTTTCCTATACAATATAATTTCAATACACGTTGAACAGGGACAGCAGAGAATTATTACGCAACCTGAATTTTCACATCTAGATTTTTCTTCAAACAACGTCAAACTGCAAGTCATACCAAAACCAAAGCATCACAGACTCAAAGCCCACAACGTCACCGTCCTCCAAAACAGCTAGAAACGTGGACTGTACCAGTGTGACGGGGGCAGGGGTGCAATGAAACTCCCAGTAGACGGGTAGCCCAGCCAGCTTGCTCTTCAGCCTCATGCTGATGTCACCGCCGTCCTGTCGGGTCAGGGAGATCTGAGCCTCGCTGTCAGCTCGCTCACCTGACAGACTCGGCCGGACCACCTCACACAGGTGGGAGAAGAAAGCTTTAACAGAGGCTCGCAAACGCCTGTTCAGCTCCTGGGGAAGGAATACAGGAATTTAACACATAAAACAAAGGTGGTCAATTAACATTAAATATCTTTAGATATACACACCTGTGCTCGGCTCTGGATGGCGGCTGAGTCCATCCTCTCCTCCCACACACTGCTCATGTCAGTCAGCAGGATGTGGTATGCTGCGTCTCCAAACCAGCTCTTGGCGAGGAGCTGGAAGCCGTTGATGTTTACAGGAAGCCAGGGACACTGGAGGAGGATGTCGGCGGGGGCTCCACTGGCCTCCATCATGGCAAAATGTATGAAACACACACTAAATGCAACAAACAGAGATTCACAGACGAAGTTAGGACACTTGGATGGACATGAAACTCTGCTGGTTCTATCAGAACAAAACATGAACAACTGTGTCAGAAAAAAGCCAAGACCACAAGTCAACTACAACTCCCAAAGTGCAACATCAAATCACAGAGCTTAAATTAGACTTTGTTGAAAGATGATAAAACATTCAGCTCTGATTGAAACCTCTGATTAGCTGCTTCCTCGTGCACATCATTTGAGACTCATGGGTACTGTAGAAGAGGTGGAAACTAAGTACATTTACTCAACCACTGCTTCTGAAATGTGTGACTTTAGTATGTTTTACTGCCACATATTAAAAACTGAATATCTCTGGGTTTTGGACTGTTGGTCAGACAAAACTGGACATTTAAAGCTCAGGAAAAAGAATTGTTGTATGGTTTCAGTATTGTATGCATTTTATTGTCTGTAACTTGTTAATATTGGGCAGCCTTACAAATGAGGTTATACTTATTTATGGGATGTATTTATGTGGTAAAATATAGTTGGAGCTCTGCCTTAGTAAAGAACACGTTATAGGCTGTATTTACACTCATGACAGTTTCTTTCTGAAGGAAACTATGTTTTGTTTTTTTGTTTAATTACTCACCTATAAGCAATGTGCCCTAGAACCCTGGACTGGGACCTGTTGAAGCCGCGTTACAGACGCCGTCCCGGGGGCATAATCAGCACCTTGCAGCAGGGTGACCACAGTGGCAGCTCCAACGAGCTTCCGGCTCCTCTGTGCCCGTCTGTAATGGGGCTGTTTTCGTGGAAAGAAATCAGGTATTTCTCATCAGCGGCCACCTGAAACACAGTGCGCGTTTCGTGGCTTGACTGGCGCCAATTTGGATATCGCAAAAAATCTAAATCAGTAACTTTATGACTACAATATACAGTCATATAAACCTAGACACAGATGCCAGCGGTTAGAGGGTAGCAAGAGAGAATGTACCTAGCCGGATGTGAAGCGCTGCGTTCTGGCCTTTAAACACAGAATGGCACAC
This sequence comes from Monopterus albus, assembly GCF_001952655.1. Classification (NCBI taxonomy): domain Eukaryota; kingdom Metazoa; phylum Chordata; class Actinopteri; order Synbranchiformes; family Synbranchidae; genus Monopterus; species Monopterus albus. The sequence continues at coordinate 303,505 of NW_018127896.1, read as the reverse complement.
CAAACTGCATTCACAAATCTCTCAATTTAAAGTTCTCTTGCTACTCAGCAGACAGCCTAACAAGATAACGTGTTATTTTAGACGTTGTTTACATTGTTAGAAGCTACTCTATTGTTCGGCAACCATCCACACAGTACAATAAGGAATACACTGCAAAAATGCCCACGGAGAGCTCTGCAAACACGCTAGGGTCAACCTAACTACACTGTGGTGGGCAGAGACAAACAACAACAACAACAACAACAACAAACTAAGCACTACAACAAGTGTTGCTTTTTAATGTCTCCTGTGTTCGAAATGGACAAGTTTTAAGCCATGTTTTGTTAGCTAATTCTGGCAAAGACAAATTTAAACCAAATCAATTCAACATATCACTGAATTTAAAGGTCCAATAGTTATAAGCTAATATAGTTATGAGATAGCCTGTGGTTTTAAAACCTAACTGCATTTGTAGAAACTATTCTTCAATTTAGCCAAAATTTCGCTGACACAGTAACCTTAAACGGAGTTTAAAACATGGTTTTAATTTTGAACAGAGAGTACTGTTAGCAACTTCAATACAAAAGAATCTGACGAGCTAAGTTAGCTAGCTGTTGGTTTCTCTGACGTTCTGGACTTCGTCTAACAAAATTAAACAGGTCAGTCATTATTACACCGCACCATTTTGTAACAAATCTAGAGCCTTAATAAAACATATAACCAAGTAAAGAAGAGCTTTAAAAGAACCAACGTTTGCAAGAAAAAAAAAAAAAAACCTACTGTCTCTCCGCCGAATCTTGTTGACACTCGTTTCCAACACCGACATCAAACAACAGCGCATTTCAGTGGTTCCGCTTGTGATAACTTACCGCTTTAAAAATCCACACAAACCGGATTCCTTCCATATACATTTTAAGTTATATGAAATGCTCTGCTATGACAAATGTCAGAAATTTTTCTGTCCTTCATTGTGAATTCCGAGATTCGTTCATATTTAAATATATGCAAATGAGCACAGAAATTGCGCACTGCCACCACAGCTGCTTCCCCCAGGTAGTTGGTGAAATCATTGTACTGTATATCAGGATATTGGAGAGGTTCAGCCAAGATGTCTGGCACTTTTGCTGTCAACAGATCTAATTCTGGCTTCCTCTCAGTTGATTAAAAAGCTTATGCGCGCTGCTCTGAGATCAGAGGTTTCCTGTAATCTGCAGATATTTGCGGGTGAACTGGATTCAGATTCGTGACATTATTTCTTTTGATGCCCCCCCCAAAACAGCCTGTTACTGATAAACTGGCACCTACATAAAGCTGTAAAATGAAGATTTTAAAGCACAGAAAGTCACAGAGGCGACACAGACATTGCAGCACTTAAACATGAAAAATTGTCACAGATACAGAATAGTTAAGTTTTCACAGAGTAGCAGTTCTTTTTTTTTATTTCATTTTCTGACTTGCAAGAGGTATACAACAATATAGACATGATCTGAATGGCACAAAGAGAAGCCAGGTGTTTTCTGCAGGTGTCAGTCACAAGGAGAACAATCCAACATCACCTCACTTTAACTTGCAAAACATCACAAATTTGACTGGATGTTTTTGAGGTTTTAACACTTTTTCAACTTGAAATGAGAAAAATCCAGACAATTTAATCTTTATGGAGCTTTTTGATGCTTTCCAATCTTTTTCTATAGCTTTACTTCTCGATTGAGATCAGAACCAACAGTTTCAGCCATCTTCAGCCACACATAAGAGGAAAACATAAAGATGTGCAGTCTGATGCATTCGTGAGAACATCTGAGATTTTAGGCATGATGGCAGCTTTTCTAAACCCTCTGGAGTCTGTCTGTTTGTTTTATTTACAGTATAGTAAATAACACAACGTTGTGTCTACATCACGTAGACACAAGCAGGTGGACATGCCAATGTGACACTTTCACACATTTTTGTCTGTAAACTTTTCAGTGATTTATGATGGCACACAGAGACTGTGAATGAAAAAGGCACAAAAAGTTGGGAGTCACTTTTCCACCACATTTGCGTGTATATAGCATTGAAAACATTGGTTTCTACAATCATGAACTGATCTATAATATTACATTGAGTATATATATCACTAAAGGTTTGTACATGGTTTGCTGTAATTTGGGTTCCTGGCAGCTTTATTCTGTTAGTTTGGCAAGATGTTAAGTCAGACTGAACAATGGTACCAAGCATGTGCAGTAAGGTCAGTTTAATCTAAGCTACTAAACTAAAACAAACTGGACCTAGACTCCAGAGGGATCGCACAATAGCCCAATGGACATGCATTTTTAATGCATTTTACTCAAATATTTTTTGTCATGTTTCTGGTTTCATTTTCATTCAGATCCACTGTGAAGGCGGCACGTCATCTCACTTTTGACCCTTGGAGTGTCTCTGAACACATCACGCTTATGCCACTGCGTTAATCCCTCTAGTTAGTTAGTTTTTACTTTTATGTGAAATCACTGTCAGGTTTCAAGGCAACAGGCAAGAAGAGGAGCACAGTGTCATTCTTCATCACGGCAATCATCATCATAGAGAGAAGGTCAGGTGTGAGGTGTGGGGGGATGGGGGGACGCAGGCTGGTCTGGATCTAACTGGTTTCACTGGGGCAGAGCTTTGAGGATGGCGTTAACTTCCTCAGCAACGGCAGTCAGTGCAAACTCAAACTGGTCCTGGAAATGAGCAGGACAGAGAGAATGATATTTAATTGTTAATGTACATTTATAAATGCACATTATGTCTCAGCCAGTAGACGTCATTAACTATTTATTATGGGTCAGTTTAGTATAGTGATGTTTTGCTTCATATGTGTTTGAGTTTATAATAACAATAGATATAAGAATAACTATTTCTGTATCACCTTTCAAAATAAAGTTGCAGTAAAAAGAATTACAGTAATTAAAATTTCAAAACAAAATATAAAACAACTACTGAAACATATTAAAAGTGTTTTCTTTGTTGATTTTCAAACTATAAAACATATTATTCGGTACATGTTTCAGATTTTTATTAATAAAGTATAAGGGGGGGGAAGCATATTTAAGCAAATAAACACTGTCTTAAACCTTTTTAAAATCTCATATTACTACTGGCTTCAAACTATTTTTCTAAGGTGGAAAAGCTGTGGAGCATCAGCAACTCTGGGATTTAATGCCCTGTGGTCTAACATCTCCTTAAACGTGGTTAAAAATCCTGTTTACTGTCTATTTAATCACATGAAACTGAGACAAGCGAGTCTGAGTGGAGCCCTCACCTTGGTGCCAACCATCCCAGGCCTCTGGTCGCGGACATGCTCCAGAGTTGCAGCAATGTCGATCTCTTTCACACCTGCACAGGGTTTTCACACACACACACACACACACACACACACACACACACACACACACACACAACTGTGTTTGTACATCTTTCATTATTTTATGCATGTATCTACATTTTTCCACATAAAGGTATAACAACATTTATTGGCTTGTTAGGAAACAACGCACACATGCAGAACTCACCTTTAGCCATACGATTGAGGACCATGTCGATCAGGATGTAGGTCCCAGTCCGGCCTGTGCCGTCACTGCGAAAACAACAACGTCCAGTGTTACTTGACAGTTTGAACTTCGAGAATATAAAGATGCAGAAGTCCGTGGTTTACCTGCAGTGCACAATGATGGGGCAGGAACGGCCACGGTAACACTTGTTCACCTTCCTGAGGAGACACACAGGAGGGATTAGAGATCACCCAAAAACACATACAGTTGTTCTGAAGGTACCTCTACAGTCCCCAAAACCCTGTTCAACCATCTGATCAAATATTCATAACCAACCCCAGAGTGATCATTCAGAAACATAACCTAGTTTAACCAGGTTATGTTTCTGAATCAAAACAGGAGGCGATAGATAGGTAGGTAGGTAGGTAGGTAGGTGGGTGGGTGGAAAGGTGAGTGGAAAGGTAGGTGGAAGGGTGGGTAGGTAGGTGGATTTGGCGATGGACCTCCTGCTGCAGCCACATCAGTCCATGATCATTTTTGTGACTATGCAACTGGAGCCAGACTACTAGCTGCAAACCACAAGAATGACACAGACAGACATGTTCAACATGAAACCAAAGGCCCCGCTGACCTCCATCGCACAGGGGGAGGACAGGAAGAGAGGAGGAGGAAGGAAGGATGGAGGAGAGAAAGACTGTGGCTCCTTCCTGCCAAGTTATCATGGTCTTAATTTAAGTACGTTTTGAAAGATACTGTGATGCATTAACACATCAGCAAAATCTGACTTTGTGAGGGCAAAAACAACAAAGAGTTGAGCTTTACAGTCCAACTGAATGAAATGAAGGGTTCGTGCTCTCAACACTTTTCCTGTGTGTGCACTGTTCATACGTGAATGCTCAGGTAGCAACAGTACCTGCGGAAGTCCAGCAGAGGGCGGGTGGAGGTGGGGATGCCCTGAGCAGGCCAGCTGAGGAAGTGAAACTGTGTGAGCGTCCTGGTCTCCTGCGTCTGCACATTCTTCAGGTAGAAACTTCTCACCAGGAAGTCGTTACACCAGATGTGCTCTGACACCAGGTTCACCTGGGCGACACACACAGACATCCAGCTGTTAGAGCTAGTTCATGTCAAAGAGTATACAGTGTATTTATTACTCTTCTGGGCTATTAAAGAATGGACATTTTTCTTATGAATGGACAACAGATTTCTTATGTGTAGTTCTTTTTCAATCTATTACAGCTAATAAGATGATGATGATGGAGGAAGGAGGTGGGTCAGTCGATCATCAAAGCTTCTACAAGCCTGAAAATCTGATTAATGCAGCAGCAACTTCCAACATCACCACAGGACACTTCTGAGAGAGACTGAATTAAGTGACTGGGACCATGATGACTCCTGCAAAACAGTGACCGACTTAGTGTTTCTAGAGAGAAGCTGATGCTCTGTGACTGTCAGTTTTTGGAAGCAGCGGCCGTCAGTGGCACTGACCTGCAGTGAGTTCAGCCTCCTGATCTCACCTCATAGATGTGGTAGAGAGATGAGCCTTCATCAGGCCAGTAGCGGTCACACTGTTTCTCTCCATCCTCCACCAGAGCCGTCATCAGCACGATCACAGTGCAGCCGTTCTCCCACACCATCTGACAACACCAGCAGCAACAAACACAAGTCCCTGACATCAGCCGGAAGTAGACAAGATCGCTGCTCCATGTTCAGACAACCACTACACTTTTGTCACCCTGAGTGTCGTCTAATGTGCTCCCGGGCAGACAGGTGTTACCCGGGATGCTCTTGTCCTTGCTGCCTGCAGGCAAACACACTCAAGGAAATGTTACTCACCTGCCAGAAGTCAGAGATGGTGTGCGACAGGGGGCCCTGGGTGGCGATGTAGGCTGGCATACGGGGGTCGTGCTCAATCTAAAGGCAGAAGGTGGAGTGAAAAGTCAGATGTCAGGTCACTGCAGCCTTTCAGAAGATGATTTAGCACAAATGACTGATCTGAGTTCGAGAGGCAGGGACTCACTATGGTGCTGGCATTGATGTAGTCAGACCGTGAAGGGTTGATCTCCGCTCTCAGCTTCACCCTTGAGTGATCATCTGCAGGACACAGTAACATCCACTTTCATTTCCCCTTAGTAACTTTGAAATCATCTTATTCCTATTTAAACACCAGTGTGACTGTGTTGCCAACTGTAAATGCTTGCACTAAGGCTCACAGGGAACTGAGTCAGGGCAGCGGTTCTTCTTGGCGTTGGCGTCACTCTGCGCCACAGACACGGCGCTGGGCTCAGCCTGATAGGAGCACAGAGCCTCCCACTCTTTCATCAGACGGTCCTTGTTCCTCAGGTGGTCCTCCATGTAGGCCTGTATAAAGAAATGGTGCAGTTACTGTTCCTGCAACAAAACCCAGGAAAAACAAAAGCAACACTCCTGCTAACAAGCGGGGGGGTTGAAAATAGGTTAAAGACCTCTAAATACAACAATTAGCTGTTTCAGAAAGCTTAGAGATACTGTCAAAATATTAATTATTATGAAACCTAGGCCTTCAGAAACATTTCACAACTAAGCACACCAGAGGGCCTCAGCTTTTTAAAGTAAAAAATATAAAAGCATGAACGGGTTGACCAGGCACAATCCTGGGAGCCTGGGGGGTCAGGAGGCCCACAATTCAGCTGCAAAGCATCCCTGAAAGAGACAAAACAACCACACAAAATGTTTACAGAGACAAAACATCTGCCAACAGACACCCAACAACTCCATGGACATGCATCCTCAGAGACCTGATACATGACCTTTGGGTGCTTCTGTGTAGGAGGCCGGGGGCCTTTTACATGTCTGTGCCCAGGGGCCCACTGTGTCATAATCCATGTATGAATGAAAGCCATTATTATATCACATTTTTCAGTACTTCCCTGCAGTACAAACAGTAACAAATTATCTATAAAATGTTCAAAAACAGCAGCAAAAACAGGCCAGTTGTGAAGCTTCGGTCCCATTATTACTTCTGGTGCCAACAGCGATGGCAGCCTTGGTTACTCACACTCTCTTGTGTTTGTTGTTTTTCCTTTGTTTTCTTGGTCTTTTGCAACTCATCCCAGATTACATTTACCAGAGAAGAACTGTTAAATATCAGACAACTCACACCAAACTACCTCCCTCCGATTTTTGTGAACGAAGAATGCTGTATGGACATTCAGACTGGAGGCACAGCGACAATATGTACGTAACCTGGAAAAAACACCGCCGTGGATAGCATGAAGGCGCCTTGGTGAGGCTACGACAGAGGGGAACACGACAGAGGGGAACACCTCACGGGTCAAAAGGGCCCTCCTTTTGGAGGGCAGGCTCACACTAATGACCTTTTCTGTAGTCCTCACTGTCCACTGAAGTCTGTACTTATCCTGTTTGGTTGCTGAGCCAAACCAGACAGCGATGGAGGTGCAGAGAATAGACTCAATGATCACAGCACTGGAGAGGATCACTGCAGACCCCTCATACCCTGGACACAATCTGTTTGAACTCCTCCCCTCTGGACGGCGTTACAGGTCACTGTGCACCAAGACAACCAGGCACAGGGACAGTTTCTTCCCCCAGGCCATCACTCTGATGAACACTTAACTAACAACAGTATGACTGGACAATAACCCTCAGTGCAATACCTGTAAATGTACATTGTACAGATTATTCAGATCCATACAGGTCTCTATTTTTAAGTGCTCTATAAGAAATCACAATGAGCATTCCTTGTCTGTCTGCGTTGTTTAATGCCTGTTTATACTGTTTATTTTGCATTGTTTGTTGATGTTAATCCTGCTTATTTTGTTATATCACACAGCCTTATGCTGGTTTACTGTTTACTTGCCCCTTGCATGGGGATATGTACATGCACATTGAGAGCTGATGTACCAGAGTCAAATTCCTCGAGTGTCTGACACACCTGGCCAATAAAGCTGATTCTGATTCTGATTATCAGCAACAAAATTGTATTGATATGGATAATCACCTTTATTGGCCAAGTATGTTACACACAAGGAATTTGTTTCCGATACAGAACCGATAGCAGCCATCTGCGGCACCACCTCAACCGATGGCTCTAGCCATCGGGGGCAATGGGGGGGGTTCAGTGTCTTGCCCAAGGACACTTCGACATGTGGACTGCAGGCACTAAGATTCAAACCTTCAACCTTCTGGTTGGGAGACGACTGCTCTACCCACCGCACCACTGTCGCTTCCCCCAAATTGTCCAAATAATTAGCGAGAAGAACCTCCTTTGACCTCTGGGCAGCACCAGATCACATCACAGACAGTACTGACCAGTATCATGTGACCGGTGGAGATGTCCATGTTGGCCTGGGCCGGCTCCTCGCACCATGATGGCGTGCTGCTGTGAGAGCTGGGACTGGGCTGGGCTCCATCACTGAACTGGGACGACACGCTGCTCACCCTAGAGTCGGCACCTCCACCTGCCGCTGCCCCAACACCAGCACCTCCTCCTCCTGCACCGCTGGCTCCTCCCACAGCGCCGAGTGCAGCAGCTTCCAGGCGTCCGAAGGCGCCTTTGGAGGCCATGTGCTGGCGACACAGGTCCTGGTGAGCCAGTTATGCATGCATGGTGTTGTTACACTGCTCTTCTTTACTCTGTGCATGCCCAGTCTACTAAATAACGTCAACAGGTGTGATATGCAGGATTATGACATACAGTGGGAAGAAGCAGGCATCTTGTTTGAGTAGCTAAACTTAGTGAACGACAGTTACACAGCCAACGAGCCAGACTTTTTTCATTAAGATGAGGAAACTTTTATCTGCTTTTTGTGAAAACCACAAGACATGGTTTATTAATCAAAGCAGAGTCAATATAAATGTCTTTATGCATGACTGCAGGGGGCCCTGAAGTCAAGTACTCCCTTCTCCTTAGCCCTCCTGAGGGAAATATCTGGCTCTGCAGCTGCTAAATGCTCCACTGTGGCGGGTGAACAATGGCTCTGTCAACTGCCTGTTGCTCCTGGAAACCTGTTGAAGCACCGACACACTGTGTGTAGCTGCAGAGTTTTATACTGTCGCCTTTTATCGGTTGTGTGCACCATGTAGTAGCTCAGTTTTCACTATGAAGACATTTCATGCATCCTAAGATACTGGAAGTTACATGAATCTAGTCAATATTTTAGAAACCACCTGAGCCACATGATGAATGACATACCGAACCGCCTGCTGATTATGACCCTAACCTTTCAGTTCTGTCATAAAGTTGTCTCTGTTTAAATGTGAGCGCATGTTCTAGTTTGCCCTCAGTGCTTCCTCTAACCTGGTACTCCTGGTGGGTGAAGCTGCCTCCCTCTGGTCCCAGACCCAGCTTCTTAGCCGCCAGCCGGTGGGCATGATGACGCAGGCAGGTGATGGTCATGGCAGCGACCAGGATGCCGCCAATGCAGGCCATGGACACCAGTGTGGCAAACACCCAGCGGGGGCCAGGCTGGACCCTGGTGGCCAGGGGCAGGGCCTTCCCATCATTCCTCTGTGGCAGGAAATAGTTAACTCCTATTAGTGTCACTTACTACACCGTTCATTGTCTCTTCCTCTTCCTCCCTCCATTCTCTTTCCTCCTTTCTCTCTTTCAGCCCCAGAGGTATCTGACAGACTTTAAAGTTTGAGCTGGTGAACAGAACAAGGAAAGATGGTGGTCGACCAGGCCACATGTGATTCACCGTTTCTTCTTTTTGCGTTAATTTACTGTAAAGACAATTTCTTTTTTACTGTGGGGATACCACAGGGACGTTATGGAGACAGAGAGAAGTGTCGTTCATGCTTTTGGAGTCAAATAATATAGAAAACACGTAAAGTTGTGGTTACAAGTCACTAATTTAACATATTATAGGAGAATTACAGATGATTAGAAAATATAAAGAAGGAAATGTTGAGCCATTTAGTGTTATAAATAATATTTGAAGAATTAGTCAAATAAGGGACCATGTCTTTATTTAGGTCCGTGTCTCCAGGACACTATAGGCTGGTTTGTAGTTACAAAGTCAATAATTAGGCAGTTATTACTGATCACCTGCCTCCTCTATACTCCATTGGTCACAGATGGATCTAATCCTCCCTGTATCCCTCACTGCTCCGCTCTTCTTCTCCAAACACAACACCCACCTGTCCAGCACCACTCTGCAGCACCTTCAGGCCCGTCTCTGACTCCACGAAGCTCTTCTCTGCAACTGAGCATGAAAAAGGCACATTACAACCATTACAATCCCCGTAGTGTTAACTGGAGGTGAAAGACAGTCTCTTGTCTTGTTTTCCTACTTCCTGCAGACACAGAGTGGTGGAAGCCTTTTTTTTGTGTGTCAGTTCTTGACTGTGGTCAAGTCAGTTCTATTCTGGAAACACCCTGCCATTAAATATCCAACTGCTGATCAAGACCGGGGTTGGACATCCCTCCATGCTGCTACCAAGGTGACTGGCTCTTCTATCTGGTACTTATTAAACACGCTGACCAGTTTCAGCTGCAGCTTTCAGACACGCTGCTTCTGTCCCATGGAATAACTTACAACAAACACTAAGGCTCAAAACTCTGGAGTCTCTCAACACTTAGACCTTAGTAAAGCCTCAGTTAATCCCGGCTGGAGATGTTCTGTGCATAATGCTGCCAGACAGCACACTTTCTTTCATCATTCTGTCTTTTTTCATTGCCTTTAGATATCATTGTAAAGTTTGCTTTTACTGAAGTAACAGAATGTTCCAACCTGCTTCTACTCAAATCATGTATTTGCTAAAACTATTTTTTAATTCTAGTTGCAGCAACATTCCTGAAATAAGATGATTTCTGTGGAAGACAAGTTGAAATTGTCAGTCTGTTGGCGCTGTCAGTTTTCCACTTGTTTTATGGAGATTTTGCTCATTTAATGCTTGCTCATTTCTCCATGTACGACTTTGCTCTTTGACACCAAAGTCCGAGCATTACTCTTAAGGAACTGAACGAGTCCAGCTCTTTTTGTTCTGATGTACCTGCTTTGTCTGCCACATCTGCAGCCGTCAGGTTCTCAGAGTTGGGTCTGACCCTGAAGGTGATGGCAGGTCCGACGACGCTGCAGAGGAGAAAACACCACAGCAGAGCTGTATGTGAGTTTTACAGGGAGACGAGGAGGAACTCGAGCATTTTATCTGTGAATTGAATCCAAGCTGATCCTGCGGTGTTACTACAAACACTAAACCCTGGATGAGTAACACTGATGAAGACATTATCACGTCTTATAGCTTTCTTACAAGTTCTACTTCAAATCAACTTGTTTGAAGGAGTTCTAGTTGAATTATTTATGATTCCACTGCAGCAAAATGTAAAATGTTTTTTGAATTGAATTGTACTGAAATGTTCTTAGCTTTGTCTTTTTAATGTAATGTATTTCTATTTTTAACATATTTTTGACTGTAGTTGAAATACACATTACTTCTTGTGGGGTCCAGAACGACTAGCATCGACTTTGTGGACATTATGGGAACCTGAATAAACAATTGCAAACAGACTTGATAAGGACAAGAGGAAGGATAAGCAGAATCGACGCAGAGAATCAGAGGGGCTTCAGGTCACAAAAGCAGCTTTAGGTGAAGGTTTGAACAAGAGGAAGAGGATCCAGAGGCGTCGGCGGGTTTGTCATGACCGGCTGGTCCTACCTGATGCTGGTGAAGGAGCCGGCGGAGAGGCCGATCCTCTCTGACAGCAGCTGCAACACGCGCACCCCATCGTTCAGACTGAGGGGGCTGCAGCAACAAAACACATTTACACACAGAGGCGCAAAAGCTGCGTTCACATCACAGCTGCAGTGACTCAGACCTGATGTGTCCGCAGCAGTGTGAACAGACCAGACCAGATGTCCTCAGATCAGATCTGGGCCACCTGCACATGTGCTCCTAGACCCGATTCCTATACGACTTCTGACTGTGCGAGTGCTGTCAGAACGGTCAGATCAGAATCCATGTGGTCGTTTTAACGTCTCCTCCTCTGCTCATACGGCCTGTCATCATCATTTGGCGTTGGCCCCTCACAGACCGGTAACAATAAACATGGAGGAGAGCGACGACAGCGACGGGGTCAGTGGAGAGACCAGGATATTTCACATGTGGTGGACATTTACAGAGAAGCTTCTGATCAGGCCAAACTGGAAGGAACATATTTGATGTTGCTCTTAGTCTTGTATGCATGTGTCTCACATTTCAGTTAAGACATTTGGTTTTGAAGACTGTGATGGACAAAGACTTAGCTGACTTTGGACAATTACTCAAAATAATGAGAAAATTTCACAAATAAAACAAAATAAAAAGATGTGGATAGGCTCCAAACTGCAACACTGCCATCATTACAGGTCTAAATATATCTGTTATAGTCAATATACAAACTGCATTTATTTGTGAATTTATGGATTTTTTTAGATTCATTCATTTCCTTCTTTTATTCTACTGATTTCTGTGGAATAAAAGTGGCACATAAAACAAGGCACAGTCAGAACTGCACTTTGTGTTTCACATATAGTGTGAACGTGAACCATCAACACACAGAACTGGGCATTAAGGCCTGTGATGAGAGCGGAGCCATACACACATGGACACACACATGACGAGCAGTGGTGGAAGAAGTACTCAAATCCTTTAAGTACCACTATTTACCACTATTACTCTGTGAAAATACTCTAATAAAAGTCCTGCATTCAAAAGCCTTCTTAAGTAACAGCATGTACTGTCAGGAAATTTTATCAAGTATCAAATAGCAAAGTAAACAGTTTGCAGAAGAATAGTCCTTGTTAGTGTTGCATTATTACACAGTACTTTTATTTACCTTTCCTGCTTTTTCTCTAGTTTTACATCATTTCCCAGTCTCCTTCTTCCCTTCCTTCCTTAAAAACTCTCTCCACTATAAATACTTGAGAAGATGATCACCTTTAAATATTTTGTGCTACTGAGTGAAGAATGTGAGTACTCCTTTCACCTACACACAAACACACAGTCTGATCTCACACACACACAACTCACTGCACCTCTGGTTGGTGACGATGTAGCCCACTTTGTCCCCAGTCTGTCCCAGTCTGTCCTGTTTGGATGTTACAGTGGGAGGAGGCTCCTTCTGGGCTGGAATGGTGGAGGGCGGCGCCTTGGGGCTGACCACTCTATACGCCACTAAACCCTCAGTGACCTGATGGCAAAATAAAAACATGTGGAGTCACAGTGATGGTGTGAAGCAGGGAAGCCTAAGTGAGTTCGAGGTGCTGGTGCTATCTACATATATAAAACAGCAGTTTCTTATTTTTACAAAAACCAGTGCAGTTGTGGCTCTTTGTCACATGTCAGATAGATACAACATGTCTACGATTTCACTTTTCTTATATAATCACTGTTACATTACAACTGTGTACAGCCATAACTGTCACATTTTTCTAATTATGCAGATTGTATCAATAAAGAAATGTGATGTTAATGGTCAAAATTCAGAACAGAAGAAACCTTCTCACCTTCTTTCCTGTAGCAGCATCGTTTCCATATTTATCTGGTGTGTGAACACAAAGTACAGAATCACCAGTGTGCATGTGCAAAGATATTTACACATGTATTTGGACACATCGCCTGAAAGCACAGACCCTCACGAATCTCTCTGCCAAGCATTTAAAAACCCTGATATCTCTGTGACAACAGTTGCTTATTGTGCAGTATGAGCACACACTGCAAAACAAAAACAGACAAGTAAAAGCTCATTCTCTAGTTTTGGCTCAGTTTTGCAGGGAACTAATTCTGAGGCATTTTATTTTGGAAAAATCATTTTTGAGTTTGTGCCCAAAAGGGAACACTTGTTAAAGAGTTTAAAATACCAAATAACGCATGTCAGTATACTGAGAGAGAAAACTGTGTCCCGACTGTCACGTGCCAGGACAGAGAAAGAACCACACAACTTCAGTGTTTGTCTCTTCTCCTTATCAATTTGTGCATGACAGACAAGAACTTCAAAGCGAACTTCAGTTCAACAGATGAAAATCCAGGAGAGAAGATCTGCAGTGAGCAGCGACCAACAAGCAGACGATACTACCAACTGATGTGAACTGAAGTACCCACCTTGAATCTGTTTGTGGACGTAGGAGCCCTCCAGCTGCTTCACAGCGGCTGGCAGCTTGTCCTTCTGCTCAGGGGACAGATCCTTCACGTCGAGACCATAGTGGTCTAGCAGCAGCGCCAGCCTCTGCAGAGCACGCTCTACAACACACAGTCACATCTACTGGTAACAGGTTGTACTGGCACTGGCAGAGTATATTTACTCTTCCTCTGCTACAGTTCAGACTGAAATTAAGTCATTTTGTGACCACAAGCAGATATTTTGAATAAAAACTGTTTATTCATCTGTAATTTTGGTGTTGTAATGATAAAACAGGTGGTGTGTATGTGGTGACTCTTTGTCTTCCCCCTTTCTCACCGTCCAGTCCCAACAGGGCATCATACTCTTTTGGTGCCTTCTTCTCAACCTGCTGCTGCTTGCGGAGCTGGGACATCTGGGAAACGTAGTCCTCGCCATAATCCAGTGGGAAGTCCAGCTCCGGGAAGGACGAGGAGGACGAGGGGAACCCTGAAGCTGCAGCGACTGCCCCTCTGTGTAGGGACAGGGACTGCACAGGTGAGGAGGAGGAGGAGGAGGAGGAAGAAGACGAAGAGGAAGGTGAGGTGAGGTAAAAGGACACCAGGTCCTGGAGAAGCTGCTGGTCTCGGTCCAGAGAGTTCCCACGGGATCCAGAGCGAGACGGGGCAGCCAGGAGCGGGAATGCTGGGTTATCATCCAGGGAGTTGAGGGAGCGCTCCTCCTCCTCCTGGTATCCGTACTGCTGCTGCACAAACACAACACACATACACATTAATGTGCATCATAAGTACTTTTGCTACCTCAGGTATATTTTGATGCTAATGTTTTTGTACTTAAGTATCATTTTGACTGCAAGACTTTTACTTGTAACAGAGTATTTTCACACCGCGTTATTACAACTTTTATTTAAGTAAAGGATCTGAGAACAAACATTCATAGTCTTCCCACCTGGTGGTAGGTGTACGGGTCCAGTAGAGGCGCCTGCATGTGAACTGAGGATCGGGAAGGGTCGAGGATCATGTAGTCCACGTACTGCTGCACCACCTTGGGGTCAACTGAATCCTCTGGCCCCTGAACCCTGCGCTGACTGGGCCCTGACACTCTGGATGGCCTGGGAAATAAAACTACTCATTCATCTGAAATAAAGACGATGTTTGTTGTTTTGCTCTGTGAGGCTTCTTACTTTCTGGACGTCTTCTCATCAGGTTTAGAGAAGGAGCCAACAGTGGGAACGTGACTCAGCTCTCGGCTGATGATGGCCTGGGTGATGTCATCCCTCCACGTCAGACCTGAGCAGCCAGAGTGACAGAAACATCAATCAGTGTATCTGCCTGACTTTAGTGACGCTTTAAAGAGACACAGACTCACCTTGCACCACCAGGTCTTTGAGGACTGCCTGCAGCCTGTGCAGGACAGGTACAGACACCAGGTACTGGATGGGCTCCTGGTGAGGAGCCTGGCACTGTCCGAACAACCCATCTGCACAGGAAAAGACTAACAAGTCAGTACAGCCCTGAAGGCCAGAATCAGATTTAGGTTAAGGAATGACTACTGCTTGCCTGCTGCATGCATGTGGGAGGAAAGCTGGGTACGGGAACACAAGATGGCGCCCCACTCATTCCTATGAAAGTTGTTCAGTGGCACATACTCCAGGAAGTCTTTGTGCGACCATAACTACCACTGTGGCACTGAGCCGCTGCCTCCCTGCTGGCTCCTCTCACACAGAAATAGGGCCAAATAAAAATATCCTACAGTGCTTTAGACTTTCCATGTTAGTGGACCCAGTGGATGAAAACCTGATAATAAAGTCATTTTGTGGGATGGAGATGCCCAGAAAAACATATATTATATATTTTATATTATGAAGATGTTCAGCTCTGGAAAGGTTTTACTCATATGAAACCTCCACAAATTAAAAACCAAAAAAAAAAGGTAACTGAGCTGCTTTGTACTTTGAGGTGTCCTGTCTTTAGCTTTATAAACATATCTTTTATCACTGTGGTCCTAGCTGGCAGGCGCCACGGTATCCCGCTTTCCTTATACATCCACAGTAAGGGCCTAGGGGATACATCGTGCCAGTGAGGGTCCTCACAAAGAAATACAAATGTGTGTACAGTGCCTATAAAAGTATTCACCCCCTTTCTACAAAGTAATGTCAATTAAATAAAAATATGTAATGTGAAATAAGTGACTGCATAAATATTCACCCCCTTTAAAATGACTGACCTAATTCAACAGAGGTCCAGCCAACTGGTGCTAGTAGTCTCACAGTTAGTGAAACAGGGATCACCAGAGTGCAGTGAATGTGTCTCAAGTGACTGTAGTATAAAGACACCTGTGTCTGGAAGGTCCAGTCACTGGTTAATCAGTATTCCTGGCTACTGTTACACCATGAAGACAAAAGAACACTCCAAGCAACTCAGAGAAAGGGTTATTGAAAAGTATAAGTCAGGGGATGGATACAAATCATTTCCAAGGCACTGAACATCCCCCAGACTTCAATTAAATCCATCTTCAAGAAATGGAAGGAATATGGCACATGTCTAAATCTGCCTAGATCAGGCCGTCCTCACAGAGTGACCATGAGACTCTGCATACAACAACTGTTGCCGGGGTTCTTCACCAGTCAAAGCTTTATGGGAGACTGGCAAAGAGAAAGTCACTGTTGAAGAAAACTCCTTAAATCTCGACTAGAGTTCACCAGAAGGCATGTGGGAGATTCCATGGTCAAGTGGAAGAAAGTTCTTTAGTGCGATGAGACCAACATGGTGCTTTTTGGCCATCAGACAAGATGCTATGTTTGGTGGACACCAAACGCTGCACATCACCACAAACACACCATCCCCACCATGAAGCACAGTGGTGGCAGCATCACGCTGTGGGGATGCTTCTCGGCAGCCGGCCCTGGAAGGCTTGTAAAGGTAGAGGGTAAAATGAATGTGGCAAAATATAGGAAAATCCTGGAGGACACTCTTATTCAGTCTGCAAGAGAAGTACGGCTTGGGAGAAGATTTATTTTCCAGCAAGACAATGACCTGAAGCATACAGCGAAAGCTACACAGAAATGGTTTAAAGACAAGGTGAGTGTTGTGGAGTGGCCGAGTCAAAGCCTAGACCTCAGTCCAATAGAGAACTTGTGGTTGGACTTAAAGGGCTGTTCATGCCCCATCCCCATGCAACCTGGCAGAGCTTGAACAGTTTTGCAAAAAAGAATGGAGTAAAATTGCAGTGTCCAGATGTGCAAGCCTGACTGAGACCTATCCACACAGACTCAGTGCTGTGACTGCAGCCAGAGGTGCATCTACTAAATACTGACTTGAAGGGGGTGAATATTTATGCAGTCACTTATTTCCCATTACATATTTTTATTTAGTTGACATTTCTTTGTAGAAACCTGTTTTTTAACTTTGACATTAAGGAGGTTTTTTGTCTTTTTTTTTTTTTTTTTAATCAAAAAAGCCAAATATATTGACCATGGTCGATTTATAAAATCAATAAAAGGGTAAAACATCCAAGGGGGTGAATACATTTTATAGGCATTGTATGTGTTTAAGCTGTGGTGAGTCATCACCTCTCTCTCAAACACACACAGTCGTGAGGCAGGTGATGTCACTGTTGTCATAGAGACAGCCAGGACAAGCTGTGATTGGCTGAGAGCAGCTGACGGAGGGGGACTTTGTTTACATTGCACTCTGTTTCTTTCATCTCTCACTCTCTTTATGTTTTCAAATCATCCCTTTCTTTCTGTCAGTTTATCACTGGTTCTTCCTTTCCGTCCTTCTACCACTGTGATGAATTTCATAGACAAATTGGTAATTTTTCACATACACACTTCAGCACAATCATGCACACGCGCCACTGTCAAAAACACACACTTCATAGCTTAATGTCACCTCAGAGCAAAGACACTGAAGTGTAGCAGCTACGTCTGCTGAATTTCAGATGACTGTTTTTAAAAACATTAAAGATTGCTGATGTTTCCAGGCATAGAACGGGCTGTTTTTTCACTGCAGTCTGGAATGTATTTATTTCACTCAAATAATGCACCAGTTCAGTGCATATGATGATGTATTTCTACACAAACCAAATAGTTTTTTAATGAAAGAAATGAAACTTATTTAACTTTAAAACTCCAGAGGCTGAATGCAGATGGGTTGTTTTAGTACACTCTGGAGCTACACTGGTTTTTATGAAAATACTCCAGATTCCAGGGTAACCTTATGAATGAACTGATTTTACTAAAATACTACACATCACAGACATTTAAGGACAAACTGCATTTATTCTCCTTTAATATTCCAGAGGTTTAAGACACATTACAGATATGTGCAGCTACAAAGTGCACTGTTTGTACAGTGCAGTCCAAATCATAGCCTGTTCCTTTCTCTGCCTCACAGCACCATCAAACCCTTGCCTCTTAAGATGGACAGGAAAACACACCGACATCTATAATGCAGCCGCGTCTTTCACTCTGAGGTGCACAGTGACGCACATGCACGCTCTCATACTGACATCGTCATCATGTTTGAACAGGCAGGGAGGAAGCAGGAAACCCACTGAGGGATCACAGTCAGCCTTGTGATAGGAAGGCTGAGCTGCGACAGCTATCCAGCTCCTGATTAACTGATGGACCGAAGACACGTCACTGCTTCCTGTTGCTGCAACACGAGCCTGCTTGGATTGGTCGATTTATGCTCATTACGCTGTATTCAGGATACCGTGAACACAAGCTGCCTAATGGTGAACAAAGTGTCTACATCAGCCTCCAAGAGAAGGATATATGAGCAGCTTGAGCTTCAGCTGGGCCTCAGGAATCACTGAAAACAGAGTCAAAACTGGGAAATAAAGCCTCAACATTTTCCATGTTTTCTCACTTATTGTTTTGTGTTGTCATCTATCCAAAGATCTCGTTTTGACCCAGTAAACAAGATTGTCCTGTAGCGTCCTGTAGTTTCCATGTTCTTTGTCAGAGCTCTCCGTTTCTATTATCACCATAATGTTTGAAGAGATGTCAACATGTTTCAGGAGCTAACAGGGATGGCAGTTTGAGGGCAGTCCAGAGCGCGAGTGTGCTGAGCGTGCGGTTTAAGATGCTGAGGAGCTCCTCGGGACGAGCTCTTTTGTATTTACAGGCATGAACCATCTGAATGACTTGTTTTATTTATCTGGATCTGTGTTGGTGCTACTGTTCTTCAAGTTGAAGGTCTTGTCTTACATGTATCACAGATTTGACTGCTCTTTCAGTTTCACCTAAGCTATTCTTTGTTCATTATTTTAGAACCAAAGGGTTGCAAAACTAATGACATTCTTATTTGCATTCATTCCTTACTGGCATTGAAGTCAAAGCACCACTGCACCTCTTGGTTTGTACAACTATCAAAGGCATCTCTGTGGAAAAAAATCTGATCCAATTAGCAGGATCCATGTCTGAGTGAAGCAGCAACCGTTCAGCTGTGTGGACTCATTTAAAAAGGTCAGTGAAGATGCTGCATCAGAGTTTTACTTGGCTGTGGTGTAATAATGATTACTCAGTGACGCACCAGTTTCAATCCCTGCGCTGTTTGCTCGTTCCACCTCAAAGCCACTTGGAGCTCATGTTTTGTGCTGCATACTGTAAAACATGCATCACTTTTCCCACTTGGTGGAATAAAACACTGGGCAAAGAGCATAAGATGTAAAGGCTCACCATTGCTGCACAGCTGATCCCTCGGACAGAGCTTCTTCTCAAACAGGCAGCCTGCAGACACAAAGTGACAACAAGGAAAAATCAAACGCTGAGGCACGGGAAGAAGCTGAGAGTAAAGGTTAAACTAACAACTCTGATGACAAAGGAAGCTTCAAACCCTACAAAAACAATGATTGCACTGTAATTTTGCATCTAACTCATTATTTGATTGAAAATGAATACAACTAAATATTTAATCAGAATCAGCTTTATTGGCCAGGTGTGTTGGACACATGAGGAATTTGACTCTGGTACAGCGGCGCTCAATGTGTATGTACATGTCCTTATGTAAGGCAGCAATGGGCAAGTAAACAATAGAAGGCTGAGAGAACAGAAAGTAAAGAAGTAAGAAATGTGCAAACAAGCAAATAGAATGTGTTCACAGTCTAGATGCCTTCGACGGATCTATATGTACAAGGTATATTTAAAAGTATTGCACTGAGGGTTATTGTCCAGTCATATCGTCGAGAGTTAAGTTTTAGTCAGAGTGACAGCCTGGGGGAAGAAACTGTCCTTGTCCCTGGTTGTCTTGGTGCACGGCGACCTATAACACCATCCAGAGGGGAGGAGTTCAAACAGATTGTGTCCAGGGTGTGAGGGGTCTGCAGTGATCTTCTCCGCCCTCCTTTTGACCCATGAGGTGTACAGGTCCTCCATGGAGGGCAGACTGGCACCGATGGTTCTTTCTCCAGTCCTGACTGTCTGCTGGAGTCTGTTCCTGTCCTGTTTGGTTGCTGAGCCAAACCAGACACTGAACTTATTTCAAGGTGCATTTTAGTTACTATATTGTCTTTTTTAATTCTACCTTGCCAAATGAAAAGCAGAATTATATCCAGATGTTCAGGAGATTGTCTCCCTTGCACCTCATCGAAGTATGTATTTTAACACGGTAAAACGGCAACCTTAACTTTAAAACACTGTAAAAAAATAAATAAAAAATCTGTTTACTATAGGACTCAGAGGCAGAAATGAGAAGGGGAACCCCAGCCAGAACAGGCAGCTGCACCAGTGTTGCTAAGTGTTTCTGAATGGGAACGTGTGTGTGTGTGTGTGTGTTATAGCTGACCTATTCCTAATATGTCACAAGGCAGTAAACAGGAGCAGATGTGAAGCCACTCGCTCCATTCGGTTTATTTATGCCCGTCTGCCTCGGCTTTTCACTGAGGACTTGTATAATTCCCTGTATTCACCGGGTATCCTGTGATAACTAAGAAAATACTTGGCCCTGCACAAACACACCACACTCTCTTCACCTCGCTTGTGCTGTTGGAACAAACTTTCATTTGCATGTTAATGGTGTTTCCACTCTCGGCTGAGTGAGCCCTAACACCAGTCCACTGTCTTCTTGTCATGTTTGTCTGCTCTTAGGCCTTAAAGTCTAACTCTGTTAAAAATGGGAATTAGAAATCAACAGTTTTTATTCTACCGCTTATTCCATCCTGTTTCAATTCACAAATGTATTGACAGTTTCTGAAACAAGTTGAAATCTACTTATTACAGGCAGATTTCTTTATTTGCACTAGATGATCTATTAATTCCAGTAGTTGGCAGAAGTAAACAAGACAGCATTACTGCAGTAAAATCCACACACAGGAATGTCTACAAACAAGACCGCACTCTTGAACCTTTTTGCCAAGAAACATATAAAACGGGTCCTGTGCACACGGTCGTATCTTGAGAATGCAGTCGGTGAACTGCTTTAATCTACAAATCCCTCAGCCAGAGGACCATTTGTCATCTCATTTACAGTTCAGTCTGAGTGGACTGCGCTGTGGTCAGCTGTACAGATGATAGAGAGACAAATCCTCACGTTGCACCTCAAACCACTCTCTCCATGAAGTTTCCAGTACCAATGTACATTTACTCAAGTACAGTTTTGAGATACTGTATCTGCACTTTGAGTATTTCATTTTCTGCTACTTCATACTTCAACTTTACTACATTACACAGAGAAAAATATTGTACTCTCTGCATTTATTTGATAACTTTAGTTACTATTTACTTTTCAGAATGAGATTTATAAAACTAAATACAATATAATCATAAGACTATTGATCGTCAGTGGGAAATTCACCATGTACCCAGCAATAAGTACTTCAAATTATATGCATACAAAATATTTTAAATTGACTCCCCTTTTACCAACTGCAGCATTAAATTGGTGAACACAATATTATTTCAGTAATTATCTACATTAGTGTGAACTGTGCCCTTCTACATAATGCGTACTTTTACTTTTAGTACTTGAAGTATATTTCGATACTTTTAATTTAGTAAAATTTGGATTGTAGGACTTTTACTTGTAACAGAGTATATTTACACTGTGGTACTGCTACTTTTATTTCTGTAAAGAGCCAGAGTGCTTCTTCCACAACTGGCTGAAACTGTCTAGAGCTGCATCATATGGTACGTTAGCTCAAAATGACAACACGGGCTTAACACGCTGCTTCAACTGTCACAGACAGGCATGACTGTGAATGTCTGTAACCGAGTGATATGTAGGAGATTAAGGTTTAGATATTTATGTTTCAAACACATCTTCCATGGTATAGCTTCACTACTCAATTAGAAAATACTCACACAAGTACAAATGAACATAATCCCACAAAAGGCTATGAACACTGTGGCACAGACATAAATCAGTAATACTGTAATCATCTTCCTCGTATAGTCTCCCTACAACAGTAAACATCTATCAGAAAACAGCACAGTAGTCACACAAACTAGAATAACCAACAGTAAACAACGGCTGTGACACTGCCATGGACATGAACAGACCATTCAGCAGTCTGCAGCAGAGTGCACACTGGCGTATTACACACACACATACTGCAGCTCAACAATTGCACTTCACAGCAGTGAGTCTGTACGTGTTTGAACACCACCTAATGTAAAAGCACACAAAACTGTGCTGCTCGCTTGCAACTCACTAGCAGCTAGAAAACAATGCTGGCAATACACTATGTAAAGTTATCCACAATTTGCCTTGGTCAAATTTCTTGGCTTTATACTGTTCAAATGTGAAAAACTCCAGTCTACGGTTCCATGGTAACGAAGGACGGACCGCTGTGTTGCTAGCCAAGGAGTCCTCTTTGTTTTTAGCTAATGTTAGCTTGTCCTTGGCTGCATTTGCTGACAACAATGGAGAACACACCAAAATATTATCCAGTTTCATCAGTTTTGAAACGTCATATTGCAAATCTAGCTTCTTCTTTCCCTTCAAGCTCCTGGGAGGGTGTGTTTGATCTATGTACCTTCACCTGCTCTGTGAGTGGTGCAATTGTAGCTATAACCTATGAGGAGGTATAATAATTAATGGTAGCGTATAATTAGTACAGCTGACTTAGCGTTTCTGTACACTACATTGATTTACATTATTTGAACATCCATGTTGTCTTGAGAGCCCGCCCAGGTCACAGATGGTGCACTCAATGTCAAGAATCTTTATTGTTGCATAGCACAATGAAATTTTTTCAGCAGCTTTTGGCTTAAAAGACACATTATTTACATAAATAACACAACAATTGTATAAGTCAATATAAAATATGAACAAATCAGGAAGGATGTATGGGACCTAATCAGGTCAGCAGCATGTTTGCAGCAACAGAGTGTAGTAACATTATAAAGTGCAGCTCAGTCCAAATCTCAGTCTTTAGGAAGAGGTGTGAGGTCCAGTGTTCTGTGTCTGTCCATAGGGGGGAGGTTGTGTGTGTGTAACTAGGGGTTAGGGGGGTGATTGATTTCACAGCTCTGGGGAAGAAGCTGTGGCTCAGTCTGTTTGTTTTAGTCTTTATATTCCTGTAACTTTTCCTGGAGGGAAGAGGGACAAACAGACTGTTGCCTGAGTGGATGGGGTCTGCAGCAATCCGTCTGGCCCTCCTCTGGATCCGGTCAGTGTATAGTGAGTCCAGATCCAGAAGAGGACTCCCTACGATGCCCTGAGCTGTTCTCACCACCCGGGTCAAGTCCTTTCTGCCCTGTGCAGTGCAGCTCCCATAACACACTGTCGCACTGAGACAGAGGATGCTTTCTACTGTCACTCTGTAGAAGTTTGTGAGCAGCTGAGAGGAGAGACCAGCGCGTTTCAGCTTCCTGAGGAAGAAAAGCCTTTGCTGGGCTTTCTTCACCACGTAGGATGTGTTCAGAGACCAGGTCATGTCAGATGTGATGTGGATGCCCAGGAACCTGATGTTATCCACTTGCTCCGCCACCTCCCCATGTATGAGAAGAGGAGCATATTTTGTCTTCCTGGACCTCCTATAATCCACAATGACCTCCTTAGTCTTGTTGGTGTTCAGGACAAGACTGTTATCTGAACACCACCTTGTCAGGTGCTGGATCTCCTCTCTGTAGTGAGTCTCATCATTGTCTGAGATGAGACCCACTACGGTGGTGTTGTCTGCCAACTTCACTACTGTGTTTGTGGGGTGAATGGCATAACAGTCATGAGTAAACAGAGTGAAGAGAACTGGGCTGAGCACACAGCCCTGTGGTGCACCTGTGTTTAGGATCAGTGTGGATGATGTGCAGCTTCCAATTCTCACCACTTGAGGCCTGTTAGTGAGGAAGTCTTTAATCCAATGACACATCATTGCAGGCATTCCCAGATTGTGCAGTTTCAGTGCCACTTTGTCTGGGATTACAGTATTAAATGCCAAACTGAAGTCAACAAATAGCGTTCTAACATAAGTGTTAGGATGCTCCAGGTGGGACAGGGCTGTGTGTAATGCTATTGAGACATCATCCTCTGTTGATTGGTTCTCTCTGTAGGTGAACTGGTGGCTGTCCAGATCAACAGGGATGACGTCCTTGATGTGCTTTATAATGATCCTCTCAAAGCACTTCATGATTACTGGTGTCAGAGCAACAGGGCAGTAATCATTGAGGCAGGTGACAGCTGATTTCTTGGGCACAAGCACAATGATGGAGGACTTGAGGCACACAGGGACTGAAGCAAGATGCAGGGACAGGTTAAAAATGTCCAGGAAAGTATGGAAGCGTGCAAAGAAACTATTCTGAGTGTCAGGGAGGGTGGGATCATGGCTGACCTGCTGGTTGTTGCTTCTGTAGTCTGTTATTGTTTTGATGCCTCTCCACATACTCTGTGTGTTGTTATTCATAAAGCGCCCCTCAATGCGCTGTTTGTACCTGTGTTTGGCCAGCCAGGTGCCCTTCTTTAGTTCTTTCCGGGCCCTGCTATAGGCCAGCCTGTCACCTGATCTGAAAGCAGCGTCCTGAGCTTTGAGAAGAGGTGACACTGTACTGTCCAACCATGGTTTCTGGTTTGGAAAAACCCTGATGGACTTTGTAGGTAGGACAACATCAGTACAGAACTGCACATAGTCCAAAACAGCTGATGTATAAGCCTCCAGGTCTGAGCCCTCTTTGAACACCCCCCAATCAGTATGCTCAAAACAGTCCTGTAATGCTGAAGAAGCCTCCTCAATCCACACCTTAACTGTTTTGGTGATTGGTTTTGTCCTGCAGATCAGAGGTTTATATGCTGGGATCAGCTCCACAGAGATGTGATCTGACATGCCCAGGTGTGGAGCTGCTATGGCCCAGTATGCTCCCGGGATATTGCAATAAACTCGAATCTGTAGAATTTAGGAAACACTGCTTTAGGTTGCACCTGGTTAAAGTCTCCAGCCACAATCACAGCCACGTCTGGGTTCCTGGTGCAGCTGCACCACTTCCACCCCCTGAGGATTAATGACAGTTTTCAGAGGTTTCAGCCCATCTTGATGTCTCAGGCAAACTTTCTTTTACCTAAAATCTATACAAACAACCAGACAGAGTACCAAGGACACAAACAAAGGAGGCTCCCTGTGCTGCAGCTATCAGAGAGGGACTCTCCATTAAAGCAGAAAGATGCGACACAGCTAAACATAGAGATTCTCCATGCATGTACCCGGCGCCTCCTCCGTCCAAGCTCTACATGATGACTAATCTCTGCTCTGTCCTCCGCCCACACATCCCCCCCCTTCATCTGTTTCTAGAAGGCCTCAGTCTTGTTCACCTCACTGTGCCGTCTGTCCATCACTGTCACCACCTCGTCTAACACACAGCACTACCTACCAATTAGAAGAAACTGCAGTGTAACCGATTCACCGATGGCTGCACTGTCAAAAAGCACCCAACTAGAGCCTCATCTCACTGCAGCTAATACTCTTTTTTATCACAAGGAATATGTGCAACAGAAACCTGGGCTATGCAGAAACCACGTAAAAGGCCATTACAGCAGGACTATGGAGCCACAATTGCCACAGATTGACAGCAATACAAAGCACCTCCTTTAGCTTCACTTCGTTCTTCAGTCAGTTTCTTTAAAAACAGTTAAATAAACTGTAGCTGAACAGTCACACGAGTAGAGGAGCCATTTAACCATGTCCACCAATGATTTAAACAGTTTGCTTACACTTCACCGGAGCTCAACCATCACAGTAAAATATCAGAAACTGGTCACATGACACACTGAACACGGCTCTATTCTGTATGAGGGACATCTAATGAAGGGCTCTTAACAGGATGATGCATCAGTGGCAGAGGAAAGTGGGACTAAATCTGGCCTTTAAATGAATAAGTGCCTTCTAGAAGAACAGGACAAATGAGCCAATAAACAATTTGGAAAGAACATCACTTTCATTTGCATGCTCCATACTGTTTCTCTGCAGCTTTGTGTGTGACTGCTAATATACGATTTGTGTGGAAAATCAGGCTGAGTCACAATCACCATCACTGTCTCCGTGCTTTTAACTTCAATTAACTGTGGTTCCACAGTGCTGCTGCTGCTGCATCTATGGCTCGTTCTTCACTCTGTAGGCCAACGCTGGATATTTAAACTGGAATGAGTCAGAATAAGTGTGGCTGAGTGGCAGCGAGGTTCCGGGCCCTCTCAGCTCAGGTAACTTCTGAACTTTATCCTGACTCACACTCATCACTGGGCCTGCAGCTCGCTGTGCTCTGCAAACCCCGAGTTAAAGCCTGGTGGTATTTTATAGCCATCTTCTGGTAAACAAAGATCGGTCCTGTGTGTGTCACATCCTGATACATCTCCCTCCTCTGAACCACAGAGCTCCAACGAGTCCAGGAACTGTTAAAGCCCATCAATGACCACACCGCTGCACTGGGAGACACTTTAGTAGTCAGAAAGCTCTGAGAAACACACAGACACTCTGTGTTGCCTTTGGTCATTTAAGGGAATTA
>NW_018127896.1:184307-276911 GCF_001952655.1 Monopterus albus | reverse complement strand
CCACCCATGCCTACAGTGTTTCTGTCCTTTAAGTCTCAGGACTTTGCCTCTGTTACCTTCAGCGTGTTGTGACTTCTCACGCCCCCAGACTTCCTGCTCCAAGTTCTAGCTACTCCTGCAGCTTTGCCATCTCTCAATCAGCCTCAGACCTGCTCACACACAGACTTGACGGTCCTGACTACAGCCCTGGTCCAGACAGACATGTTGCTATTCATTTTCATCTGATATGAAAATCAATACACAGAGACCTGCTAAAGAGGTGCAGTCCACTGCACTGGCAACCAGGCCTGCATTCTTTAGTTCCAGAACAGATTGCTCTTTATCCTCTTGGTTGTGGAGATCATCTGTGAACTATGTATTGCTAAAGATGTGCACATTCTTCCTGAGCTGCTGCGGCTCACTGCAGCCGCCATGTTAACAGTCTGCAGAAAGAACTACACTGATGAGCAAAGTGGAACCTGCAAAATAAATTGAAAGGATGTACAAGGGCGCGCTGGCAACTGTCTCATTAGCAGTCCATGTTTTTATATGTTCATCTGTGGCAGTGGGGCTGTGGTTCCTAAATTTGTCTTATGGGGACTTACTGTTTCACTGGTTCTCAACAGTAACGCTGTTCGTCTCCTACTACACGGCTTTCCTAAACTCCTCCGCACTTTTAAAGTATCTGTGCAAGTAAATAATGACAGTTTCATGAGTTTAAAGGAATTTATCTCCCCAATGACGATGATAATATTCCTTGTTAAGTACATTTACTCAAATACCCAAGTACAGTTTTGATGTGTCTGTACTTTACCTGAGTATTTCCATGTCCTGCTACTTCACTCCATGTCAGAGACCAACCATGTCCTTTTTACTGCACTACATGTATCTGATCATTTCAGATACTTTTTAGTATCAGATGAATCAAACCAAACCCAGTAGAAACATCAGACTCTATAGATCCCTGGTGGGATATTCACCAGCTATCCAGCAGGATACAAAGTACTTCCCAGTATAAGTATATAAGGTCGTTACCATCAGCTCCACCTTTACCAGCTGCAGCATTAAAGTGATGAACACAGTAATGGATCAGTCACTATGATCCAGTATCAGAGACATTAATGTGACATACAGTAGTATATAGACTTCAGTAAAGATACCTTTGCAGTTTTATCTCCCATTTCAGCTACAATAAAATTCAAGCTTCTAACAGCAATATCAACAGCAACTTTAATAAACACAGTCAGTAAGAATTTCCATCACATTTTACAGATTAACTGTAAAAAAATGCATTGGTTTCTGGTCAGTGACTGTTGACAGGATAGATAAGGCACCAAGGTTAAATCAAGCCTGGCTCTCAGCCTGGTCTGGAGCAGGTTAGCTGCACAGAACAAAATCTCCACAGTAACTTAATTTAAACTGCTTTCATGGATCTGAGACAGGGCTAAATTCAGCCGAGTTAACTGGCAAATCCCGGCTTAATCCCTCATCTTGGGTATGTGCAATACCCCCGAGGTGTTTTCCAGAGGCAACATCTGCTGCGGCACACTGGCCCCAAACACTCCAGACCTAAACGCACCCAGTCATCCAGCCGTCGTGTTTGTTGTTGCCGTCGTTGCACACTAAACACAATGATTCATTCAGGCAGCCAGGCACATCCGAGCGCTCCGCTCGGAGCGTTTGCGTCAGTGACGCAATTTAGCACCGGTGTAAACAGATCCGAGGCGGATAACCGGAGTCGAATAGGAAATTCAAAGAAGGAAGAAAAAAAACCCTATTCTCTCAACCTCAAAATTGTTTTTAGGAATACTGTAACTGAATCATTCCGCCGTTATTAAGGCTCAACACTTAACGCTGAACATCTGGTGGAACATTTTGCGACATTTTACGCAATTTTCTGAGGAAAAACCACCAGAAACTACAATCTTTAAGAATTGTCATAAAGATGAGAACAGGGTGATAAAATGGCCACAAACCATGTCTAAGTATAACAATTACTACATGAAAACTGCAATGGGGACCTGTCACCGGGAAGTCGTGATTTACGCGCCGCCTGGATGCACCGAGTTCATAAACAGGGAAGTGCATCCGTCTCCATCTGTGCTGATCGGATGCGCGGAGTCTTACCGTGTCGGGCGGCCGCGCAGAGCCGGCAGGAGGCGGTGAGGAGGAGGCATAGAGCTGCCCAGAGCCGCGGAGACATCATAGCCGCTCCAACATCCACGGGAGCGAAGAGGGGGAGAGCTGCCGCTGCTGCTGCGCTTCTAGCAGCTGTCCATCCCAGAGAGGCTGCTGCTACTGCACAGGACTGACGGAGGACAAGTGCGTGAGAGAGGGAGGAAGAGGGGGAGGAGGACAGGGCAGGGTTGGTTGGAGAACCCGGGCAACAGGAGGCGCCACACCGCAGGAAATTTACCGAGCAAATTTAAGATTTTATTTTTATTGCAATAAGGTCAGTTTGTGCAAGTGGGCCCCTGTGCACGGAGTGTTTGTGACCGTTTCCCGTCGGTTTCTAACTGTTTGGAGTATTCATCATCTTTTGCACCTTTTTATAGTCACTTTACATCTTTGCACTTATTCAGACTCAGGCCACATATTGTGCTTGTTTTTGTCAGACAGAAACAAATAGTCAAGGCTGCACAGCCCAGGAAGGGACCTTTTATTTTCAAAGCCATTTCATTTCATAAGAAAGATCAAGAAGTGCTTGTGTAGTCCTTGGAGTATAATCATAGCCTGCTGGGGCTGAGTATCAATACTGTCCACTGGATTTGTGATTTCTAGCACACACAGCACTATTTCAGCGTCAACACTGAACCCTGCAGCAGATCCTGTGCCATCCTTCAGTTCCATCAGCTGCAGCTCTAGTCCACCACCAGCGTGCTCCTGACTGTGGGGAACAGCTCGAAGAAGCCCTGCAGGAGGAAGCAGACAGGAAGTGGCATCAGAGTTCAACACATGTACAGGAAGTGAAATAACTGGCAAATAAACGCAAAAAACCAGAGTCAAATGGCGAGGAATTAAAACTGATTGACAGACCGGTCAAGAGACATGACAGGAATCTCTGCCTGCAGAAAATGTGCAGTGCGACAAGAAACAGGTTGATGTGCTCTCAGTCACTTCACATTTATGTTGTGCATGTGCTCCAGTTTCACGTTGGAAGCTCACTGTGTTTCCACCACAACTCAGACCTGTTTCACAAAGGAGTCCTGGGTCAAAACATTCTGGTTCCATTCAGAGTTTCAGACACATTCCTGTTTCCTTGCTACAAGTTGCCTTCTTCATTGCATGTTACTGCTACCAACTGTCACTCAAACAGTGTGAAACTAGCAGGAGGATGTGAATCACACTGCCCACGTGCACAACATAATCGGAGCTGGTTCATCATTAACTGGTTCATAGTCTTTAAAATGTAAGAAATGTCCATCAGAGTCAAAGAATCAAGGGTTTGGTTTCCCCTGCAGGATTCTCTTCAGCAGTGTTACCGATGTCTGACTACAAGCGCGTCATGGTGGAGGAACGGCAGTTACCGATCAGGTTATTCATGCATTTACACACTGACATACATAAGAAACATCCTGTCATGAAGTTTAGTGTTGTTGTGCTGCCCTCCTGGGACCAGGAGGTTAATAAAACCACTGATTGGTTTGTGCAATGAGTTTTTAAGCCAAGGCCCTCAGCACCTAATTAACACCCAAATCTCCCCAGAGGGGGGACTCATTAGTTTGAGCAGGTAAAACAACCCTTTCTGCTGCATTAGCTCTCAAGACATGAGCAGGTAAAGTTTTCTTTTGTGTGCCAAACTCAAGTGAAGGGGTCTCACATGGGCACCACCCTCACAGAGGGTTGGTGGTACTACCTGCAGGCGTCAGTGCACTGTTGTCCAACTAGATTCCAACCTGAGTCATCACTGGCAAACATGCAGGTGTCCCAGTGGACGTCAACTCAGTACAAACCTCAGCAGGACAGGTGCACATATCAGACCACTGAACGCCGAGGTCAATGTGGGAGAGTGCGACCGTTTCATACAACCTCCGGTCAGCTGCCATGGTTACGTCTCAGTGTGACAAAAAACAGTCTCATTTCAGAGGCTGGAACCAGGGAACTGCTGTTGATTCATTTTCAACAGTCTCATTTCAGAGGCTGGGACCAGGGAACTGCTGTTGATTCATTTTCTGTCTGTGCACCATTTGGTTCATTTTCACCCTGCAGTTCTAACTTTCTATTCAGTCTGCGCTGACACTGTCAGTGTTCAGTCAACGCTCGGGTCCTTTTTAAAACAACACACATACAGGTGAGCTCCTGGTTTCCTTTTAATGCACAACTCAAGATCACTTTCTGCAACAGTAACAAACATCCCTCTGCTCTAGTGCTAAGAGAAAAGGTGCGTTTGTTTCATTACCTTGAAGAGGGTGGAGGATTGCAGGACACTGGAGGTGCAGCACATCTCCCTGATGGAGTGCATGGAGAGCTGCGGGGAGCCCATGTCGACCACAGGGATGCCGAGGCGGGCAGCCAGGATGGGCCCGATGGTGGATCCACACGGGCTGTCGTTCCGGACCATCACATCCTATAGACAGAGAGAGGTCAGAGGTCAAATGCAGCAGCTTCTCCTAATGAGGTCTGTCTTTTATCTCATTTACTCCTGGAAACATTCAGTGGCTCCCGCACTCTGTACCAGGTGACCTGAGTGCCCCTGTGGCCGCAGCACGACGTCTGCGCACAACAAGGACTAAATGAAGTCATTCTAAGGCTGCTCTGTGCAATGCCGCCATTTCAGTGGAAACATTTTAATGATTAAATAAGCACCAGTGGACAGACCAAAAAGAAAGCCCAACAGTAACTAACCCAAATATCAGAGGTGCTCAGACTTAATGAGCTGGTAGAATGTGAAACTGGTTTTGGTTGGTCAGGACAAAGAAAACACCTGATGCCAGTATTTAAGCAGAGGCACCTGAAAAGGCTTGAGGAGGAGTCATGGCTTCACATGTCAGGGTTGTTATCATCTCACTGCTCAAGGGACCACAGTGGCTAAGCAGTCACTCTGCTGCACATGACTCTTTCCTTTGCCAGTAAACAATCTGAAGTAAAGGAACATATGTAGAAAACGTTCTGCAGACCTGGGAATGAAGCGTGTTTCTGTGGAGAGTCCTTGTTTCCTTCTAATTACTGGTTATAACCTGCTTTGATTTTGACCTTCACTTTTTGTCTCACACAGGGATTCTGCTCTGTCCCTCTCTGTGATCTGCAGCAGCTCAGCACGTTGCTAGGAGATCTGTACCTGTAGTGGCACGCTGACCCGGCTGGCGACTTCTCGAATGATGGAGGCAGTGACAGCTGTGGTGGCGTAGCGCTGGTTGCTGTTAAACTTGATCACCGGGCCCTGGAAGAAACATAACACACAGGTCACACACCAGTATGTGATGACACACCGTCCCACAGCTGGGGTCTCACATCGTGTGAAGTAAGAGGAAATGAAGGTGTTCACCTTGTGGAACGCTGGGCGGTGGTTCTCCTCGTGCTTCTCCCTGAGGACAAACAGTTTGTAGAGATGAACTGGGACACAAAGAGGAGACATACTACAGCGGTCGACTCTGACAGTAGACTGATCTTGAGCCCTACAACACTAGTGAAAATGTCAACCACAAAGTAAACGACACTGTTCCTCAGCAGAGTGATGTAGACGGTAGAAGCTCAGCCAGTTCTCCCACACTAACAAACTATATTCAGTAGAGATCTTAGCTAATAAATCACTTTGCATGACCTTTTGAAAACATCTAATGCATCATGTCCTAACTCATCCACCATGTAACGCTACAGTTGAGCGAGTGCTTGCTGTCTGTGCAGCAGCAGACAGTGTGTCGGAGCTGATACTGACTGGTAGTTGGGGTGCACGGCGTGTGCCATGTCAGCACTGATCATCAAGGAGCACGGCGCCGCCTGCTGGAAGGCGGTGAGGTTGGAGGAGGAGGCGGCCAGGCGGCTGAGGATGAGCTCTGTCAGGTTGGACTGAGCACCCTGAGCGCTCTCGGACCCCACCTGCAACACATACACAACATACGTCACTGGAAATCAGAAAACAGACACCTCTGTTCATGTTCATCATCGATTCATCGACCAGTATCTCCACAAGGTCCGAACCTCGCCAGCATGTTGACTTCACAAAGACATTCAGTCAAACAGAGTCAAGCAGCCAATCTTCACATTTAGCACAAATAACTACCTACCACACTCGTGAACCACTGAATCACTTCTCCACAGCTTTCAACAGATCTTAAGTTATTTCATTGCTCAGGCTCCAGTGGAGATGGCACACGTCACTAGAAGCTGACGAGACATAACTGTCTCTTCTCTGCGTTTTACTGCCCCAGGGCTGCCAGTCCAGTCTGACATCTGTCTGGCATGAAGTGTTTTAAGAAGCCACACTACACAGCCATGATGTGTTCAGCTGTCTGCCTGATTCACACCTTCTTCTACCAGCTGCTTCCTGCATCACCTGGTGTGGATAGGTTCTTATCACACACCGGGAGGAGGATCAGATTCTCGCCAGCACTCACCTCTTCGTTGTCATACAGGGTGATCATGCGGATGTTGGGATCTTTGGCCAGAGAGTCTCCAGAGCACGACTCCACCAGCCCCTGAGAGAGAAGGCAGTCAGATGTTCATTAACCAGGTGGCTTAGGGTGGTTTGTGAACACGACAGGACAAAAACACTGCGGTCAAACACAAGCTACAAGCGCGTCACCAGAATTGACCCATTTCATTTTACAGGGATTAAAGAGCCATTTTAATCCAATCTACACTCAGCCCAGAATGACACAGTGAAATCAGGTTTTCTTGTACATTTAAACTAAATGAAATCTGAACTCTGAGGCTCCAGACTGCAGCCAGCTGCATCCTGTTTGCTTTAACTCTCTGTCTAGAGCCTGACCAAAGTTCATCTGTGCCAAACTGAACCATGGAAGATATAAAAGAACAATAAGTGTTTGCACTGAGTGGATGCAGGTGACGGGTACAGAAAGGTGTGGGTGCTGAGCAGGACCTGGAGGGCGCAGTAGCAGCTGTGCAGGTTGTCCAGTCGTGGAGAGTAGATGAACTCCTCATACACACCTCCCAGCACCTGCAGAGAGAAACAGAGGATGTCATTTGTCATCTTGTTGAAGCACAGAACAGGTCAATCTTCTGCCGTCTCTCTCAACATGCCTGCGATGCCATAGAACATTTTATCTGATTGTTTCTGGAGCTCCTGTAACTCTTCATTTCTCTGTCTGGTGATACAATAGCATTTATTTACTGACTTATCCACGTCTCATACGGTCTTCCTGTGTAGTCTAACATGCAACCAAAGAGCAAATGATTCATTAAATTAAAAACATCACGTGTCCTGCTGTTTGCCACAGTTGGTTCCTGATGAGAGACTCAACACAAACTTCTCTGTGCCAGTGTTACAACCTTTGCATTACTGATAAAAACAAGACCTGATCAGAGAGCTCAGTGCTGCTCCGGGGATTAAACTGGATTAGCAGCAGTGACAGGGAGTCGCTGCAGACTCACCGCGGGCTGTGTGTCAGCCAGGCACAGCTCAAAGTCCAGCAGCGCCTCGGGCTCAACGCCCAGCTCTGAACACAGTAGCTTGACCAGCGCCGGGTGGTGTTTGTCAGCCTGAGGGGGGATGACAAGAAGTTAGCATTCATTCTGTCATCAGCCACTGGGAGAGACTGGGTAACATCTGATCAACTGTGCATCTTCCAAAACCTTTAAGGCCTGTAAAGCAACTACATTTCCCACACTGCCCAAGCTTTTGCATATACAACAGTGAAGTTACACTTCAGGGTGTGACTGTCTGAAACCCAGCCACAATGTGCCATTTCTTCCTCTGTGATGTCGTCCAGAGCCAAACAGCTGCTCACGTCCTCTGTGCCTGTGATGTTAGTACCCAGACATGTGTCAAGTGAGTGGTGTTACCGTGTTGACAGCGCAGGAAGCATCTGCAGAGGACGAACTTCCTGTCTCCAGCTCCTCCTGGATGGCGGTGGCGATGATGGGCACACTGAGATACAAACACACTCATGTCAGTGGGACAAAGTAAAACAGAGCCGCTTGCAAGAAAACAACTCCTACGCAAATATTTTCATTCTGTAAAATTGCTGTCTGTTTCTTCTCAGCTCCCATTTGCGATAGCACTGAGCAGCTGTGCTCTTACTGACAGGTGATTCTCCTTGTTGGGGCCAAAGGAGTCGTTGATATCACGCTGCAAGTGGATGGCCAGGTGAGGGATCCTGAGCAGAGGTCGGGCCACATGAACCAGCCGGTGGAGCAGCCTGCCATTACTCTGCAGGAAGAGACACACAGCATTAAACCTCACGAATCACTGACGGAAACCTCACCCAGCTCTGGAGCAGAAAACCTGAACATTACGCAGATTAAAACGTCTGTAGCTCCAGAACCACATTGACTGTGTGAACCAGAGAGGAAAAGCCTCCAAGTTTGTTTGAAACACTCCAGGTGCCACAGCAACAGAGCTGGAGGTGTCTGAATTCAGTAGAAAAAAATTGGTTTGACTAAAAAAAAGTTTTCTGTATTTCAGTCTGTTTATATCTTTACATGTAAACAAAATACCAATGAGTAACATGATGTGGTCCAGGCGGCTCCACACAGGACACATGGAAACCAGTCAGTACAGGGTTGATGGATTTCATCACCTGGAGCCAAATTAATCACTGATTTTAAAATGTATTATTACAATAAGGCTCAGGGTTCTGAAACTGGAATCAAGCAATATAACGGGGCTTCTACTGTATGTGCTGGAGCACAAGATGGAGACGCTCGGCCCAGTTAGCATGTCCAATAACTCACTGGAAGTATGAGTCTCAACTTCACACTGCATGTGACACGCTTCAGCCAGAACCTACCACGTGTCTGTTTATTAGTGGTGGGACGCAGCAAGGTGAGAAACAGACAGAAGACCATCTGCTGGCTCAAGACCCACAGACCCTTCAGAGGAGAAGGAAAACACCTGAAAACAAACCAGTGCCCACACCCAATCTAAACGGAACATGCTCTCAGCAGCTGATGACATAAACTGAGCCATATCAAATAACCTCTAGTTAAACATGCCCCTTAATCCCATCTGTCATGTCCAGCAAACTGTGTAAAACTCCAGGCACCTTGACCATGACGCGGCCAGCGATGGTCAGATCTCGGTCGAACCAGGTGTTCCAGATGCCTCCACCATAGCACTCGACCCCGACCTGCAGGCAGCCCTGCTTCGTCCTCTTAGACCTCGGCTTCACCTGAAAGCACAGAGACAGTTGAAAAGCCAATGAACAAACAAACAGTCACCGAACTCCTCAAATGTAGGAACCTAAAGGGAAACTCCCCCCTGTGCTAATGTCAAAACAGGCTCACTCATGTTCTGGATGCAGAAATCAGATATCAGGACACTTTGTTTCTGCTTTTGTTCCATCAGCATTCTCCAACATGCGCTGGTCTGATGTAACAAACAACCTGAGACAGAAACATGCTGCAACAGGCCCACACATCAGAGGCGCTACTGATAAACACGGCCAGCAAATCTCCCCTTTCACATCCACACCGTGTCCCGCTCACATCCTGGCCATCCTGATGTAAGACAAGCTGTGCTCAAAGGGGGCTCACCCTGAGGCAGGGGCTGTCTGTGTGGGCTCCGACCATGGAAAAGCCATTTCCTGGCAGGTAGTGTCCTCCCACTGCAAAGGCGATCAGGGTGGAGAAGTTCCTGGTCACAAAGTACTGCAGAGAGAGGACATAGGACAAGACTATGAAAATCGGTGTCTTCATGGCCTTTGATGAATCCACCCTCTGAATTCCCGAGCTCCTGCAGGACAGTGGACCCACCTTGGTGGCTGGCCTGATGTCCCACTGTTCCGTCTCCTTCAGCTCGACGAACCCCGCCTCCAACAGACGGCATCTGCATTCTTCAACCACTGCAGGGAAGGAAAGACGAGGAGACATGAGGCGTTTATTTGGTTCTCTAATAGTCACAGTGGTTTCTCACCCAGCTGGAGTTAGCTCCATCAGTCCGGTCCAGAGTTTCTACACTAGGACATTTGCCTTCCTCAACATGAGGCAACATCTGACTAACTGTTCTGTCTGACCTTTATCTGAAGAACTTATTTGTGTTCCTGTCTTATTCACATAGCATCACTTTGTCATGACAAGTTTTTTCTAAAATGAGCGCTGTAAAGATATCCAGTGTCTGACTGAGGGACGCGGTACATCTGTTCACATCCTGACAACAAATGACTGTTAATAAAAGGACGGCACACACCACACCGAACTGCAGCAGCATCTCATGGTGAAGCAGATGCAGAATGTGTTAAATGTTGGTTTACAAAAACTCTGAAAATGTGACCCTTAGTATCATAAACCATTTCAACTGCTTTGACTAAATGGCTTTCATCTTCTATCGCTTTACCGCCTGTGTGTTCATCAGAGGAAAACACTCACAGAGCAAAGGTAACAGACATTATTAATTATCTGCAGAAACATCTTATCTCAAGCTCAAAGTCGTCTGTAATTTCATATCGCCGACATGCACAGCTATTTGTTCTCATACTGGACCATCAATCATTACCTTTAAAAATTAACAGATGGAGCCAATCATAAAACGGTGGCAGTGGGTTTTGTACAAACAATAAGGCTGAAAACCGTGCAGACAGAGACAGAAGTCAACATTAGAGCCCGACACTCAATCCCTAAAATAGAGTATCACATATTAAATGGCAAACCAGCAGGTCAGTACCAAGTTTAGCTATGACTCTGTGATATTTGGACATGGTACTTAAACACATCCAACCGAGGAATGCTTTTCAGGTTTGAGTTTAGAGAAAACGAAACATGACATATTATTGAAAGTGAAGTACGAGGTTCAGATTGTCAAGTGTAAGGTTGTAAATCAATAACAGGAATGTTGGTATTCAAATATGTTTGCTAAAAGTGCACCATTCAACATATACAGTTATACAAAACAATTTTCCTCATCAGGTATGAGGTCAGTGTTGTAAGGGACAAAAAACGAGTTTGTGATGAATCCTTAGTTTCTCTGCCTTTACCGTGATACGGAGACACTCCTCTGTTGACAAAGTGCAGGAACTCTTTGGCAGCTGAGTGCACAGCCTCTTTGGAGCTCTTCATGGCCAAAGACTGTAGCAAAAAAGAGCAACAGTCAGAAGATAATACAGCAAATACTTAACTCATTGCAAGGAATGACACTAGCAACTACCAGCTTCCTGAGCTGGTTCAAACCTCAGACAGCAAACGCGACAATTCATCCTTCCCTCTTAACAGTCAATAACACACAGTTACAAGCTCCAAGGAATGGGAGAGAATTCACATGGAAGCTCGGTATAGGAGATCAAATTATGTTTTGTTGGACTAAACCAGTCCTGCATGTCCTTTTATGAAGAATGCTCAAAAACAAATCTGTCCTTTGAGATATTTATTACAATCAATATTTAAGAAAAAATATTCAAGAAAAGCAATACAGAGCTCTGGATTCCGTCTCTTTTTGAAGCCCCATCAAACAGAGAAGTCAGTGCATAGCTGCTGCAGGAACCACGAGTTTCCTCTGCATAGAGAATTTATAATAAGAGTCATGCAAACGATCTGACGTCATCCGCGTTGTCCTTCATCCTCGTTCCTTGGTTGGTTTCTTGACCTCGTTCTGACCCCTCATTTGGTGATCTTGTCACCAGGCAGATTTTGATCTGTGACATTCTCAGTACAACATATCCTGACCTTTGTGGTTTCCTGTCTACTCTTACAGCCTTACACATGTCTCCTATATTCTTAAAGACAAGTGAACTGGTTAAAGCAAAAGTAAATCATAAAGCATATGATACTAAAGTAAACTTGTAGATATATTTGCTAATGCAGATTATAATGTCAATCCTAGAATTTCATATAATGTTGATAAATGTTGATAATCTGAAGCCAAGACAATCAGACCTTACACCCACACACAATTCTGGTGCAGACAGTTTAGTCATCTCAGTATGTATCTGCACGACTTCTTGTTGTTGTGAGTCTCTCTGCACAAAGCATTTCATGTCCACAAGTCAAATCTTTACAAAGGTCACACAGATTAAACAATTATTTGAACAGTTTTGCAAATACATAAGATAGCACTACATCATTTTATCAAGAACTTCTTTCTACAGTTTACCCATTATTTATATCCCTAACTCACCTAGCAGAGAGACAGCTGACCTGGCTACAAATCCCCACCGACCAACCTCCAGGGGGCGGGCTTTCACTTTCCAGCACCTAAACCTTTGCACCTAAAATGAACCGAATCCTTCCCGACTTCATGTCCCACATTTCGCTCCAACTAGATTTCTTTCTTTCTACATCTTCCCATCTCATCCACTGTCCCTGCTGAGCCTGGGAGGCATTTCCGGCAAATGAAACACGTACTATTAGCAGATCTTTGCTAGCTAACCTGCACGGGATAACTTGCGCTTTCTGCCTCTTCTTCGCTCCTCGTGCTCTGCTGGCCAAAATCAAAGCAGGTCCCAGTTTGGGAGAAACAACTACACATAACGCAAGAGCAAATATTAATTTTTATGGAACTTACCTGCATTAATCAGACTTTCAAAGTCTGACCTCCGCCAGACTGAAACCGAAAAAACGCTGGAACTGCAGCAGAAGAAGTGACAGACGCTATAAGTGTAGCCAGCCTCTCTTCTTCTCCTCCTTCTTTTGGTGTTTATTGGCGGTTTGCCAACCGCTCAGTAAGGAAAGCAGCTATTGGCTGTTGTCATCGCCTAATTTGCATAAGTGTCTATTTCCAATAGTGATGGGAAGTTCGGATCATTTTTCTAATTCGGTTCTTTGAATCTTGTTCAGCAAAATAAACGAATCTTTTTTCGAGTCATTTCGTTCACTTCAGCAGAATGTAATTAAAATGTTACATATTAATTTCCCATCTACTTACGCATATTGATAAGTAAGTAAGAAAGAAAGAAAGATTTTCCCTGATGAAGTTTAAAGCATTAACCAACTCTTTATTAAAACATTCAGTGTTATGGAAAAGAACCATACTGACAGATATTCACAAAATTATAGTCTGTAGGAAATAAAAAGCTATTTAATAATAAAAATAAATGCATTACGTAACAGTAAGAGTAAAAAAAACTATAAGGACGGTTAAAAATTAACCAATTTCTGTATCCAACAAAGCGGTCATCTCACGTTACAAAAACGAACGACTCGAAACCGAGGACTCAAAGGTACTAATTAGTACCAATTAGTACACCGTTCGAGTTACATGGCAGTTTTGTCAGTAATACTGTGCTTATGCGATGTTGCGCGTGCGCGGTCAACACAAAATGAACAATCACTCCCCGAGACGACCCGATGTTCTCGAGTCATGGGAAAGATTTGTTCAAAATGAATGAATCGTTCGTGAACGACACATCACTACAAGTAATTGTAATGGACACTGTAGGAGAGAGGAATAACGTCGTGTGAGAGACAAAGAATGAGTAAAAAACACCCTAAATATGTTTAGAACTACAAATGAACTTTCTTCTGTTGATACTTGTTTTTTCCATTTAAATAGGCCATCACTTCTCAAAATAACTTCATGACTTTAATGCTTTGTCTAGACCCACATTACATAAATCAATTTTGTCCTGTATTGTTAAATGTTAGAATATCAAATTTAATCAAAAGACTGTTATGTGGGGTGTAATTGCTAGTTCTGCGTCCATCCCTCCTCCTTTATCCAGGCTTGGGACCAGCAAAGTGACCCAAAAGAGACACTGGCAGAGTTACAACATTAACAATCTAAATGGACCAAAAGAGACAACAGAAAAAAACTGGCAATGGCAATGTGAGAAAATGGTCTGGCCCTAATTCAGGTTTATTGGGCTCCACTATCTCCCAGGACCTGAAGTGGACGTCCAACATCAGGACCATCACCAAGAAGGCACAGCAGAGGATGTACTTCCTGTGTCAGCTCAGGAAGTTAGACCTGCCCCAGGAGCTGCTGATACAGTTCTACAGAGGAATCATCGAGTCTGTTCTCTGCACCTCCATCACTGTCTGGTTTGGCTCAGCAACCAAACAGGACAAGTACAGATATGTACAGGCATCTAAAGGTGTCTCTGCAACAAAACTGTTGCAGTAATGTTCCCTGCATTTCATTGTTAAATTTGAAAAGTAAAGGAACATGAAACAGTACTGAAAGGTCTGGGTACTTCTAGTAAGCTATTGTAGAGGTTTTTATCATTTAAAAGCAATTTTCAGTGTTTAACTACTACAGTATTTGACATGTGTACAGGTACAGGTCTCTAGTTTTAAGAACTCTGTTTTTATTTCTATTTATCTCATTTCGCAATGAACATTCCTTTGTCTGTCTGCATTGTTTACTGCCTGTTTATACTGTTTATTTTGCATTGTTTGCACTGTCTGTTGCTTGTTAATACTGTCTATTTTTTTATACTACACAGCCTTATGCTGGTTTACTGTTTTCTTGCCCCTTGCATGGGGATATGTACATACACATTAAGAGCCGATGTACCAGAGTCAAATTCCTCGTGTGTCCGACACACCTGGACAGTAAAGCAGATTCTGAGATTTTATTGTTTGTTTTATTCAGACCCCCCTCTACACACACGCAGTGCTGGCTCACAGAAAGAGTAGGTCATCTTTCTATGGTGGGTTCAGCAACTGAGGGAGCTGACTTAAATGAATAAGGAGCTGATGTGCCAAAAAGCTGCAAAACATTATCAGGCAACTTCAGACCATATCGGACATACAGGATGGAGTTAAGGGTCTGCAAGGACATTCGATTTCTGAGTTTTAACTAGAGAGGAACAAATTTGTTGCTACATAAAGCTTGATATTGTCA
Source organism: Monopterus albus (assembly GCF_001952655.1). Lineage (NCBI taxonomy): Eukaryota > Metazoa > Chordata > Actinopteri > Synbranchiformes > Synbranchidae > Monopterus > Monopterus albus. The sequence goes on along the minus strand of NW_018127896.1, from coordinate 262,039 downwards.
GTAAAATTAAAACTAAAAATAACATTCACCCTGAAGTATACATGTAAGTCCCCTTCAAAGAAAAACTGCCTGTCACATTGCTGTGATCCAGAATTGGGATGCAGTGGTTACTAAGGACTTACAGCTTCATTACATAATTAAGGCAACAATTATCATCATGCACCAGTATAATCACTTGCTAAAGAAATTCCCCTAGGCTCATCCAAATCATACTTCACTGGAACTAAAATGTGAACAAGCTATTAAAAGTGGAAGTCTGAGAAAGCAGCTTTACATGCTTCCCCAGTGTGATCACACACCAGCATGGAACAGTGCAGAGTCCATTTTTTACTCATTAAATTTTCAGATTTTGCAACTATAACTTTTTTTAAAATACCTTAGGGTCATTTAATCTCTGATAGGCTATGTCACAACCAATCCTAAAACCTATGTGACATTGGATTAGAATATTTTAAACAACCTTTTTAAACTCTTTATTCCTTTGTGTTTCTACATTTATACTTACAAGGTTTATTCCCACTTACATATTTCATGTGTTTTGTTTTAACAGTTACATTTTTTTAATCATTTAAATTGTTTTGTGCACTAATTTACTTTTTAAGTTCAAATTTATTGTCACAAACCGATGTGAAAGTACTATCTAAATAAAATTTAGTTTGATTTTTGACAGATAACTATGATATAAATTTTCCATATGTTCTTAAATATGTGATTATATTATTTTTAAAGAGACTGGGATGGTTCTTTAGTGGTTGTCTTTGTTCTGGTTTCTTTCTTCTTGTTTTGTCCTGTTATTGTTCTATCTCTTGTCTTGCAATAAAAAAAATCAACTAAGAAAACATCAAACTGAATTATAAAATTGTCTAAATTCTTATTTTATATGGCTATTCTATGTACAGTATGACAGTCCACTATACAAGTCACTACAGAGAGCATCGACTAAACACACCTTATTTGGACTGCTTGTAGTGTTATAATGGAGTTCCACTGGACAGTAGTGCCACATTTTTCTAATCCCAGTGATGAGAAATCTTCCATTAAACACAATTACTAAGTCTAATTATGTACTTATTTGATCATTTTTCTTACTATTATTAAATCCTCTTTCTGACCTCATGCAGCCATTTATCTTTGTATTAGCAGGAACCAGCCTTAGCCTTATATAGTCCTGAACACCCAGGGAGGAGGAGGAGGAGGAAGAGGAAGAGGAAGAGGAAGAGGAAGAGGAGGAGGAGAGGGAGACAAGGACAAAGAACTGTTTACTTCAGCTGCTAGCTCCTGTCGCCTGTCCTGCTCTTGAGGAAGGCCGGAAATGAAAACACACATTCAGGGTCTATTAATAGTCAAGAGAGCCACAGGCTGCATTTGGAGCCTGCAACATACTGGGAGCTGTGGGAGCTTCTCTACAGACACCAGTGGCTTACTGGTGGGACTGTGCTCCAACAATGCCTGCCTGCATAAACCACAATATACTACACCCAGTGGTCAGTTTATTAGGAACACCTGTTTCAGACTAACCCAACAGTCCTGCAGTAAATCTTCCTTCATGAAGGTGATCGTATTCAAGTTGGGTCACAGAGGTGTCGGTTCACCTATGTGATCACAGTGGAGGCTGTTTTCACCACACTGAAATGCACAAGGCTACACAAACAGCTCCACATTTATTATTCTAACCACAAAGGTGTGGTGCCTCATAATGACTGAGGTGACTGGGAGGTGACTGGCTAATGGTGAGAAGATGAAGTGAGTGTAATTACAGCAGGATTTTAAATGTTTAAAATCTTTAATTCTCCAGATGAGTCACACTTCTACTTTATCCAATGGTATTCTGTATCATACTAGATCATCTATTAAGGCATACTGTTTATTACATCATGTATTATGATTAATATAGACAAGTGTCAGTGCTCATATACTGTTAAGGTGTCTGCTGTCACAGGCAGTACTCATTCTCCCTCTCTCATGACTTTGTGGTGTTTCTACCTGTCATGTTTGTGTCTTTGGTTTTATTACTGTAATTTGTCACACTTGTTGTATTTTATATAAAGAGCACTGCTCACTAAATAAAGGCTTGGAGCTGAGAGTCTGTGTGTAATGCTGCTAAAGGCTTCACTTCAATCTGGATCAGTGACTGTCACTACATAATTAAAAAAAAGTTTTGAAACCTACAGATTCTGTGACATTTCTCAGCTGGTTGTTTTACTCTCAGAATGTTTAACTAATAACTTCAAAAAGAGTTGCAAGAAAAAGACTTATGTCAGACTGGGTAGAAAAAGGGGAACACTGGTTGAAAACAGAGTTCGATTGCGAGCACAGGAACCCTCCCCTTACAACCACTTCACTATCACACATACTGTTTGGGAACGGGGGCTTTTTTCTGCTGCAGGCACAGGCTGCACCACTGTATGTCTTAAGTTGGGATAGTTTTCCTTTTTAAGGCAGGTTAGATGAAGCTCGTCCCCCTTGTGTGCTGTCATTAACAACAGAGCTTTGAGAGCCACTGTCTGTACCTCCTCACATTGCTATGGCATGATGTCACAGAGGTTTTCTCATGAAACAGGCAAGTAACAAATGACAGGACGACCCAGCACAGAGTCTCAGTGAGGTGCTGGGCCTCCACCAGAACAGCTTCACCTTGACTCTCTAAGTCTCTGAATGCTCCTGGATGAATGAACACCGTTCTTTTAACAGATGCTCCCTCATGTGGTGTTTTAATGATGGTGGTGGAGACGCTGTCTAACACGTCGCTCCAACATCTCCCACAGCTGTTCACCTGGGCTGAGACCTAATGACTGTGAAGGCCACAGCATCTGATTCATATCATGGTCATCCTCATCAGACCAGTCAGTGACCCCTCGTGTCCTGTGGACCCTGTTTGTCTGTAGATGTTTGAGGAAACAAATACAATATAAGACAGTCTGCACACACAGGGCTCCGTGATCATACTTTGGTACCTGAAGCGACACTTCATGATTGCAGCCCCTTGCATTTTGTTGAAGCTGTGAGAAGAACCACAATTCATCCAGAGCCACACTGCAGGTGTGACACAGCAGGAGCCCAAGACACAGAGGCTTCTGGCCAAAATGTCAAACTTGACTCTGTCTTCTTCTGCAACACAATGCACTGAGCTACATAGAGGATGAAAGGGAGGGAGGAACATAGGAAAAGAAAGAACGGAGGGAAGAGGGATGAAGGAAACAGAGGAAAAGATGAAGAGTTGCAGAGAGGGAGGATGATAGAAAAAGAACAAGTAGATGGAGAAGTGAAGGAGAAAGAAACAAAAAAGAGAACAGGAAAGGAAAGCGAGGGACAAAGAGGGAGAGAGATGAGAACAAGTCGGAGAGACACAGGGGTGGTTCCCTGAGAGGCGTGGGTACAAACTGAGGGAGGGGGCAGCTACAAATAGCCAGGGGCAGTAGGCTCTTCTTCAGTGCTCCTCTCTGCCGCAGCCCTCTCCAGGCTCTGTGTGTCCTCCAACATGGCTTCCTACAGCTCTTCTGCCCAAACAGCCTCCTCCTACCGCCGCACCTTTGGCCACGGTGCCTACGCCTCACCCTCTCTCAACCGCTCGCTGCTGGGCCACAGTGGCGGTGCCGGGGGTCGTGTGACCTCCAGGGTGTATGAGATGACCCGGACCAGCTCGAGACCGGCCTACCACCTCTCCTCCAGCTGCTATGGCAGGCCACTGGCAACATCACGGGCACGCTCCTATGCTGGCATGGGTGAGACGCTGGACTTCAGCCTGGCTGATGCCCTCAACCAAGAGTTCCTGACCACCCGCACCAATGAGAAGGCTGAGCTGCAGCACCTGAATGACCGCTTTGCCAGTTATATTGAGAAGGTCCGATTCCTGGAGCAACAGAACCAGGCATTGGTGGTGGAGGTGGAGCGTCTGCGAGGCCGCGAGCCAACACATATCGCTGACCTGTATGAGGAAGAGATGAGTGAGCTGAGGAGGCAGGTGGAGATCTTGACCAATCAGAGGTCACGCATAGAGGTGGAGCAGGACAACCTGGCTGATGACCTGGACAAGCTCAAACTCAGGTGGGAGGAGCGTGTGTGTTTCTTTAAGAACAGGTGTGTGAGTTGAACTGTGTGTCCTATTTTAGCTCACTACCATCGTTGTGAGGACATCTGTACATTGTGATGACATGTCCAGTCCTCACACTGTCAGGGTTTGAGAAAGGGGCTGGGGGCTATGCATCTGTAGACATGTCTGTGCATCTCAGCGTGTACTGTTTGTGTGTGTGACTATGTGTGTGTGTGTGTGAGAGAGAGAGAAAGGCTGGCAATGAGGAACATGAGTTTGCAAAAACAAAATAACACAAATGCAGAAAAGCGCTGACTAAGGAGGCAGTGAACTGGAGCCGACCAGGTGTGTGTGTGTGTGTGTGTGACACACACACTGAGCCATGTCTCTGTGATGTGCTGCTGAGTCACACGTGTGGATGAATGGCGAGATGAGATGATGCACATGCGTGGGGGAGACCGGCTGTTGTCTGCTGTTTGTTGTGTATTTTTAGAGCCTGACACAGGCCCTTGATTTTAAAGAATCGTGCCAGTGTTATGTGTGTTTTTGTCCATTTTACAAGTCACATTACTGTGTTTTACAGGTAACAACACACAGAAGCTTATATAACAACATATACACAACCCAGACTTTAGAGGGCCGCTATTGGTTAATTCAGCATTTGGGGGCGGGGACTGCATGCAGACATATTTGTAGTTCTTTACAAATCTTTACAACTACAAATTTTCATCTAAAGCGCCTGCATTTTTGTGAATTTTACACTGAAGGGTGCAAATTTGTACCCGTACCTTTACTTTTTATACTGGTAGTTTGTTTTGGTGTCCACATTTACAGCCATGAGAGGTTCAGAATATTAGGAACACCACCTGTAGTAGAAAGCAACAAAGTACATTCACTGTAGTAAGTACTGTACTGAAGGGTAACCTTGAGGTAGTTTGAGTATTATCTTTTAATGATACTTTATGCTTTAATTTCACAACATTTTATGTACCTTTTCTTGCATTACATTTATCTGACTACTGCAGTTACTTTGCAAATTCAGAATACAAAACATAACAAAGAAATAAACAATGACTTATTATTACAGGTGAAGATAAGATCAGACTTACTGATCCCTGGTGGGAAATTCACACGCTACCAAGCAGTACATAAAATCATAAATATTAGCTCATCATTTACAGGCTGCAACATTAAAGTGAGGAACACAAGAATCAAGCAAGAAAAATGTATGTAAAACCACCAGGTTACAAAGTGCTTCACAATAACATTAAAATCATAAAATTGTTAAAATGCATAAACATTAATGCCAACAGCCACCTAACTCTGACTGGATTTAAATGTCTGTGCAAATAAATAGGTCTTAAGACAAGATCTAAAAATACTTAGATCCAAAGAGGATCTAGGATCCATAGGAAAGTTGTCCCAGAGCTTAGGACACATCACTACAAATGCTCCATCTCCACAGGATTTCAGTCTAGATCTGGGAATGTTGAGAAGTACCTGACATCCCTCCAGGAAAAGGTACAGGAATATAAAGACTAAAACAAACAGACTGAGACACAGCTTCTTCCTCAGAGCTGTGAAATCAATCACCTCCCTAACCCCCAGTCACACACACAACCTCCCCCCTATGGACAAACACAGACAGAACACCGGACCTCTGCAGACACACACCCATGCTCACACCTCTTCCTAAAGACTGAGATTTGCACTGAGCTGCACTTTATAATGTTACTACCATCTTTTGCTGCTAACATGCTGCTGACCTGATTAGGTCCCATACATCCTCCTTTATTTGTTCATATCTTATATTGACTTATGCAATTTTGTGTTATTTATGTAAATAATGTGTCTTTTAAGCCAAAAGCTGCCAGAAAAAATTTCATTGTGCTATGTATAATGACAATAAAGATTCTTGACCTCTTGATCTTGATCTTGACCTGATTAGCGGATCTTAGCATTTGTTCAGGATTATAAACTTGTATGAGCTCAGAGACTATGCAGTGCTTTAAAAACAAACAATAAGATCTTAAAAATGACTCTATAACAGACAGGAAGCCAATGTGGTGCAGCCAAAATGGGCCTTAGGTGCTCATGTTCCCATGTATTTGTTAGTAGGCGAGCAGCTGCATTCTGAAAAGACTGGAGACGGGCTAGGGATTGACATGAAACCCCAGCATACAAGGCATTACTGTAATCAAGACTAGAGCTGGTAGAAGCATGAATTGCCTTTTTGAAATTCCCACATAAAAGAAAATGTTTACCTAATACTTGTTCATAGTGTTTCTACAGTGTGTAGTTTCATCAGCAGTTCAGATTTAGACATGACAATGAGCTTCTGTTTGCAACACACACAACACGCTCTAAGTTGTGCCTGCTCCCCTGAGTCTGGATACTTTCTGGGATGTTTGACTATAAAAATACTGGATGACTAAAGCGTTGGTGCACGAGTTCGCCCAAAGCTAGAGCTTGTGTTTACACTATAAAAGGAGAGGAAAGAGCTTGCACATGTCTGAAGCATCTCTAATGATCTGTCCGTTCTCTTTGTCTCTGTGATTTACCCTTTCATTGCCAGTTTGGTTCAGTGGTAGAGAGTAATTAAGTACAAATCTAAGGTACTTGAGTACCTTAGATTTGTCTAGTCTTTTCTCACAACTTTGTACCAGCACTCCACTCATGGATGGATGAGGATACACTGGGCCCCGACCTTCCTACACAGACAAAAACCCCAGACTGAAAGAGAGTTTTATGTCTTTATTTAGTGGTTTTAAACAGGTATTTTATTATTTTGTGCCTTTTTTTTTGCTATTCTCTATCTATATTTAGTTGTGGCCACTTGTTTGGTGACTGTCATTTTTCATTTGTTTTTAGTTAATTGGCTTCTCCCGATGGTTTCTTTGCATCTGATTTCAGAAGAAGTCATGTTGATAAGTTTATGTCTGTAAAAAAGTAGACATTTTCAGTCGAGTTACCTCAAAATTAATAAATTGTACCATATGTATTTATGTTCAGTTAATGAGAAAGAAAACACTGACTCCACTAAGTTCTAGCATGATGTTTCACAGTGTAAGAACAGAGCACTCTGGCTCTAATTACAGGGAGACCTGTAATTAGAGTCGTGAACTCATAAGTCAGTGAGTTGATGATCTGTCTGTCTCTGTGGCTCTGACCTGGTCCAGACTGCAGGAGGAGATTCTCCAAAAGGAGGAAGCAGAAAACAACCTGGCTGCTTTCAGAGCGGTGAGTCCTGCACAACATTCAGTTTTTACTTCCACAACATGAAACAGACTAGAAAAAAAGGTTATTGTAAATGTTGAGCACATGCTTTGCAACTAGGGTAAGCACAGGTTTGGACTAAAATACACTGTGTAATGTGTGAATGGAATACCAAAGTGTTCACTGACTGACTGCCCACACTGCTGCAGGATGTGGACGCTGCCACTCTGGCTCGTCTGGACCTGGAGCGACGCATCGAGACGCTGCAGGAGGAGATCGCCTTCCTAAAGAAGATCCATGAAGAGGTAGACTGAAATAATAACAGCAAAATTACAAAACAATAACATTAGTTAAATTTAACAAACACATATGAAGAACAGGAGTCAGAGAAGAGGTCAAGTGTCAACTCCCAGCTGCTGTCAGGCACAAAGGACACCTGGCCCAGATCTCTGCTGCACCACAGAGCCCGTCACACCATGGCCTCCTGTCACAATGTTAGGAAACACCAGACAGGCAGACGGAAGCAAACAGGCAGTGGTCGCCTCAGACAGACAGTCAGAATTGACGAGATCCAAGTCCACAGAGAAACAGGTGACGCACAGTGTAAAGGCATCACAAGGCATCTGGAAAAACTGAAATCTCACAGACTTTGTTGTGATCCTGTTGCTGTCCTCTGTTCAACTGTGCTGCACTCTGCCTGTTTGACAAACAAGAGATAGACTGGGAAAGTCCGGAGTGTCACACACAAAACTTGCATGTGGCTGAAGACAGGTCTGAACAGCTCTGACATCTCCCACAGCAGATGTACAGCTGAACTGGCTGTTTCCAGCCTGAAGGCTGATGAGACCCGACAAATGATTTCTACAGCATTCGCAGCTTTTAGGACTGATATCAGGTGAAGGACGATCACAAAGCAACAACTGTCAGTGAAGATGCTTTTGTGGCCCTGACCACATTAAAGTCTGAATAAATCAAGATCTGGCTGTCCAACACGTGATCACGTTGGGCTGTTAGAAAGAAATCTAATTGATGATACCTTTGCAGTCGACAGCAAGCTTTAGGGTGTAAAACACACAGACAGCGGCTTCAATTCTGGGAGCTGTCATGTTGTCCATCAGTTCCCATAAATGTTACTGGTTGGTTGCTGCCCCCACCGAACACACACACTTGCTTACCAAACCTGACGTCTATCTTCCTTGTCCCACAGGAGATCCACGAGCTGCAGGCCCAGATGCAGGAGACTCAGGTTCAGATCCAGATGGACACGTCCAAGCCGGACCTGACGGCGGCACTGAGGGACATCAGAGCCCAGTATGAAGGCATCGCCGCCAAGAACATCGCTGAGGCCGAGGAGTGGTACAAGTCCAAGGTGAGACACAAAGAGATGCACATTATATATTACTACAGTTTATATGTGCCTCTGAAAATGTGGTTAAGTCAAAGTACGAAGTTTTAGCAGAAAATGGAAATGCACTTTCAAAGTTGAAGGAAATGCACATGCACTCCAAAGCAGTCTGTGTGCAGCTTTATAACAAAGGTAGCGGTGCTAGAAACAGCTTTAGTAATAATAATGGAGGGAATAAGTGGCACCTGACCTTTGACCTCTGTCTTTGCAGGTGTCTGACCTGAACCAGGCAGTGAGTAAGAACAACGAGGCCTTGAAGCAGGCCAGGCAGGAGACCATGGAGTTCAGACACCAGATTCAGGCTTACACCTGTGAGATCGACTCGCTCAAAGGCACTGTACGTCACACACTTGTGCTCTCTTTCATTTCTGTAGCTTTAGGCCCCACTGTGACTCCTCTTCTCTTCGCCAAACCCAGAACGAGTCCCTTATGAGGCAGATGCGGGACATGGAGGATCGTCACGGGCACGACGCCAGCAGCTTCCAGGACACCATCGCCCGGCTGGAGGCTGAGATCGCCAACATGAAAGATGAGATGGCACGCCACCTCCGTGAATACCAGGACCTGCTCAATGTCAAGATGGCCCTGGATGTGGAGATCGCCACCTACAGGAAGCTGCTGGAAGGGGAGGAGAGCAGGTGATGCTGGAGCCCAGAGACAAACTTTAGGTTTTCTGTGACCACATCTGGAACAAAACATATATCATGACTGTATATTCTGTTAATAATTAAAAATCTGTGAATCCAGTGAGAAAGCTTCAATGTCCCCCTCTTCCTGACCATCTGTACTTTCTTTTACCTTTTACAAGTGGGACAATAATAAGATTGTGAGAGTGTGTGTGTCAATTTGTATGAAAAGAAGGTTTAATTGTAGAAAGTGTGTTTGTCCTGGAAAGAGAGAGTGGGTTGAACAGATTAGAAGGAGAAATAATGCTTTAAAAACTAGAACTAGTGCAGCTAGAAACTGGAATAGAATTATAGAATGACTCACTGAGATGAAACAGTCAAACTGGATGATGTGTCATGTTTGTGCCACTCATCAATTGCATGTTATGTGTGTGTGTGTGTGTGTGTGTGTGCAGGATCACCTTGCCTGTGCAGACCTACTCCACCCTGAGCTTCCAAGGTACGAACACTGTTCCCTGCACACATCAGGCCCCTGCAGCAGCACAGGCAGAATAAAACATGACCTCATTAACACAATGAAGGGAGCGTAAAATGCAAAAATGTAATATTTCCTGCAGGAGAATAATTCACCTTGTAAGAAGTGGCCTCATAATCAGTTTGTATTCCATCAAATACACTTAACAATTAAAGGCCACTATTTTACAGTCTTAAAAACTTGTATATTTTAGAGGGTGAGTGTTTTTTTTAGTGGTTTTGAAAACAGATTATTTAGCTGTGCTTCAAATAAACAAGCAGTATAAAGTTATTTTTATAGAAAATCTTTTGTATTTAAATTTTTTTCCATGTTAAAAAAATATTAACCTTTGAAGTCCAGGTATTTTCCTTTAAAAAGCTCACACCATGAATGGGCTCTTCAATCTTGAAAAAAAAAAAGTAACTTAAAAGTTTAAACGTTTCACAATGCATGCTGGGAAGTCTGCTAGTTCAATGTGTGGAACAGGACATTGTGGTTATTCACAGCAGGACTTTCTTGTTATTTTTATTTTGTAATTTCACAGTATGTTTTTATAACTGTGCTGATATTTCCATGTATGTTTTTTGCAGTGTAGACATCAGGGACAGACATATTGATTGACCTTGTCTGATTTTCTGATTGGAACAGAGACGAGCCCTGAGCGCCAGCAGCGCTCCTCTGAGATGCATTCAAAGAAAACTGTCCTCATCAAGACCATGGAGACGCACGGCGGAGAGGTGGAGCAGCAACACACTGAGAGCTGACGTCTTTGTTGGGCTGCTGCAGGCCATTTCAGTCGTTTTACCAGAACAACTCCAGATTGTTTAAGTTGATTAAAAACATCTCACAGTGATAGAACTTGGGTGTCCTATAGCAGCTCTGTGGGTTGAGGCTAACCTCATCACCTCTTGTTCTCCCTGCTCTAATCTACTAAGGTAAACTGGCTCCAGAAAGTAACCTTAGGTAGAAAATCACATGAAGAACAAACATCTAGAAAACAGTGAACATAAACACCTGCTCAGAGAATAGTTCAACAGGCCTATGTCTACACTGACCAGCAGTTAGACTGGACCACTGTTCACCTCTCTGCCTCTTGTCCTGGTAATACCTGGTAGTACAGCTGACCTCTGACCTTGGCATAAAAGAAATCTGATGTAAAAATGACCTGTGCTGCACAACATGCTGACATTTTTGACCCAACACATGTAGCGACTAGTTCAGACAACAAGCACCCGCCAAACATCCTGCTCCACCTGAGTGGAAACTCACAAGACACACATCCCAGGCGCATTGTTGTTCTTGTCCTGTTTTGGTTTGTCTTTAATCTCAGCTCTATTGACTTGGCTGAGGGACATGCTGCTGTTTTCCACTTCTTGCGGTGAAGAAAACCCTGTAATAATTAAAAACACACAGAAAAGCCTCAAAGACGGACTCTGACTGTTGTGTTTCTGCTCCTCAGCTCGTCAGCGAGTCGACACAGCATCAGCAAGACATCATGTAAACACCTGCAAAAGACAAAGAAGAGGACCCCAACATCTGTCCCTCACCAAGTCCGGCGGGTGAAGAACCCACACAAAGAAGATGCAGAAAGAAAAGCAAACAGAGACTTTAAAAACCTGACCTACACTTTGAAGTGAAGTTAAAGTAACGTATCAGGGTTTATTTATCTGGAATGTTTCAACATGTATGTAGCGTTTGGTGCACAGGCTGCATGAAACCATCTTATTAAGTCATTTCTGTTCTGAGCACTCAGTCTGTCACTGCAATCACAACATTTGAACCTGTGTGAAACAAATCAACTTCTTTCAGACATTTTCTAGAAATCTTGAAGCGAGAGAGACTCGGACAGACCACCGCACTAGAACCAAGAGAGCTTCAGGTTAAAAGTTTGAGGCCAAAGAAGCAGATGATTTTTGCAGTTTATTGCCAAAATACTTTTGCATTGAATGTTCGCATCAGGCTTCAGAAGGCTAAAAGCTTTTCAGGCACACACTTCATACACTGCAACTTAAATTAAATGCCACAGAAATCCAATATTTCACAACAATTACAAACCTCCTCTGCTTTTGCATTTCATTCTTCAGCACATGAAGAGCACAGGTGGATCCAAAATACAGTTATACTGTTGTGTTGTGGTGTGGTTTCGTTCACATACAGCAGAATTTGTCCTGATCAGGAGCGTGATGACAATGAGGCAAGGTGCATGTGTTTATGCTTATCAACACCGGGACACAGAGAAGATGGGGGAGGAGATTAGAGAGTGTGTGGAGATGAAGCGTGAGATAGAAGCAGAAGTCGTGTGAGGTAAAAGAGGCAGAGAGGAGGCGGCGCCCTGGCAGCGGCATGCTAATCCCCTGTGACTTTCAAATTCGCTAATAAAGGCAACATGGATTCAGCTGACTCGTGTCTCTGTGTCCTTCAAAGACGACTCTCACACACCATATCGTACACATGCTTTAATCACCACAGTCATAATTCAGTTTAAAAAAGCATGGCACCATGATGACACTGCAAAATGAGAAATAAATACATCAACAAATAAATACATCCCACTGGAAAACAACATGTCTCTACCGACTCTAAGAAAACCTGTTGAAATAAAGAGGTAAAGTGGTAAAAACAACAAAAAAGTAAGTGCTGTGTTTTATGTACACATTTCACACTGATGCACATGGAAGGGTGAAGGGTGCCAGACGAGGCCCCGTGGGGCAGAGCCAGGACAGGATGGGAGGAGATCATGCATTTCTCTGTCCCAGAGATGAACACCAATGCACTGCACAACAGCCCATGCACAGGCTGCTGCTCCTTTAGAAAGACAATAAGAAAGAGTTCACAGTTCACAGCTGACAGAAACGCTATGTTGATCTAAACAAAAAAAAATCAGTGCACACGATGGAAGGAGCTGTTGGTCTAAGTACAACTGGTTTGGCCACTGGACCACTCTGTTCACTCAGAACGTCAAAGCCCTAGTTACACTGACACCTCATCCCCTTTACTAAGCCTGGTTCTAGTCTGCACAGATCTGACTGCTGCAGAGAAGACCAGCAGTTTTCACCGGCTTCTTCTGTGGTTTTAATAATCATAGCACCAAACAAACAGAGGGAGCTGATCTACCAGAGCTAACAGCTGAAGACTGAGTAGCCAGAGATCATATCTCTCCTACATTCGCTTCTCTCCACTGGCTCCCTGGAAAATCCTTCTCCTAACATACAAAGCCCTTAATGACAAGGCTCCATCGTATCTTAAAGACCTCATAGAGCCTTATCATCCTAACAGAGCACTTCGCTCTCAGAGTGCAGGTTTACTTGTGGTTCCTAGAGTCCACAGAAGCAGAATGGGAGGCAGAGCCTTTAGCTATCAAGCTTCTCTCCTATGGAACCAACTCCCAGTCTCAGTTCGGGAGGCGGACACCCTCTCTACCTTTAAGATTAGACTTAAGACGTTCCTTTTTGATAAAGCTTATAGTTAGGGCTGGATCAGGTGACCCTGAGCCTTCCCTTAGTTATGCTGCTATAGGCCTAGGCTGCTGGGGGGCCCCATGATGCTCTGAGTTTCTCTCCTGTTCTCTCCTTCCCTCCCCTCTCTCTTCATGCATCTATGTGCCACCATTACATGTCACCGGCCACATCAACCTGCCCAGTGTCTGATTGTCTGTTGTGTTTGTTTTATCTTCTTGCTTTTCTTTTCTCTCTCCTCTATCCACTCACGCCAACCGGTCGAGGCAGAAGGCCGCCCACCAAAACAGGAGGCTGCTGCTCTGCCAGCTTCCAGCTGATGGACAGAGTGAGATGCATCTTTTAGTTATTATATGCTTAAGGATTAAAATATTCCCTTTACTCTGTTTAGCAGTGTAATCACTCTCATTGCAGAGATGAATAAAATCACTTGTATACATGAAAACCCTCTAAATCTTTTTCCATATGGGGGAGCCCTCACAAGGTGCCAGTGTAAATATGGCTTCTTTCAGTCATCTAAATGCAAATCCAGGCATCTGTGAAGACAACAAGTCAACTTGGCTTCATTATGTTTTACCCTGCTTGTTGTAGCTCCCTGGCTAGCCCCCTCCCCCCCGAAAAACTCCTTCTGTGATCGCATTTAATGCAAAACCAAGCCAATGATGGGGGATCTGCCTGTAACTCCTCCGGCAGCTGAATAGTCCAGTCCAAGGAGGGGCAAGGCACCCGTTTAAACAGACTCCCCAGCCTTCAGAGAGCAGTAGTGTATCGTCCAGCACCAAGGGTGAGGAAGGCTTTCCACCCTTTAAAAACAACAGTAAAGATGTCTCTCTCCATTCAAGGAATATTTTTATAGTCCACATGGCACAGAAAGCAAATGAAGGATCCCTGTTTGCATGTCAGGGCCCTCACTTCCCTATAGATGATCTCCATTAGACGCTGAAGAGGCCTGCAGGCTTAGGAATCCGCTGCTCCTGTAGTAGGAATAGCACACTGATCTGGGGCTGGCTTTGATTTTTCTCATAAAGCCTGTGTTAGAACCTGAGGCGGGTTTGCACTGAAACTCCAATCCCTGATCTGGTTTGATGTGAAATGGTGACATATAGGTCGAGGCTGGATACAGCAGGCTGCTCTGGGTGTGCACTTCAATCCTGTGAGTATGTGTAAGTGCATGCATGGATCTGGATCTACTGAGAGACAGTGAAAAGAGGTGAGCCAGACCTCTGCACCACACTGATGGTCAGCAGGTACCCACATGGATAGCTGGGCTTTCTCATAAAAATCTAATTAGTAAAGGGTTAAACATGTGCATTTTGGATCAGCCCAGCCCTAATTATATGGATCTCATCTTCTCAAGGGATTGTGTTTAAACCCAGTGGTGGTTTGTACTAGAAAAGGTGAGTGGTAGTGATCAGAGTCACGTTTCTTCCTGGTGAAGTGTTCTGGCCTCTGGGAGGTGGAGGCTTCTCAGATCCGCAGTGAAGGCCCTGCTGCTCCAGTGAGGGGCACCGTGGAGCTGCACTCATAGCCCACATCCACCACAGTGTGGGGTCCACCGACCAGCTGGCCTGGGAAGGGCTGCGCCTGCACCTGCCGGTCTCGGAAACTCTGGATGTAGCTCTGGAAGGGGAAGGAAAAGCACTCATAGAAAACTTTACAAATAAAGAAACTGCAAAGACAGTAAAACAAGAAGAAAAAACACAATGTGCAAGAAAGTTGTCCAAACTATTCCTCTGCCTTCATGTATCAAATAGTTGGCAAAAAGGAGAATAGACTGTGTTTATACACCGATCAGGCATAACATTATGACCACTGGCAGGTGAGGTGAATAACACTATCTGTTACAATGGCACCTGTCAGTGTGTGGGGTATATTGACTTTGACAAGGACCAAACTGATGGTGAGATGACTGGGTCAGAGCATCTCCCAACACTGCAGGTCTTGGTGGGTGTTGTTGGTCTGCAGTGGTCAGTACCTACCAACTGTGTCTAAGGAAGGACAAATGGTGAACTGGAGACAGGGTCATGGACGCCCATGGCTCACTGATGATCAGGTTGACCTACTGTATATTAAACTTTTAACTTCCATTTGTTCAAAAGATTAAACTTTATTTGAATCTTTGTTAAAATGGTGGAAAATGAGAAATACTGTACATTGGTCTCTATGAAGAGATATCACACCATGTGTAGTGTAGTGGTGAGGCTGTTGAATCATTCCTTTTACTTAGGTTTTTCACTGAATTGTAGACACATTCATGCTCTTCCTGACAGTAGAACTGTGGAAGCAAATGGATTCACAGAAGATGCACAGTGAGCTGCAGAGTGACACGAGTGCCAACCAACTGCCACGTTGACTCCTATGTAAACAGTATTAGGCAGGTGGTCATAAGGTTATGGCTGATCGGTGTAATTTTCCTTGTGGTTTTTACAGAAGCACAGTGCCAAGACATTGAATGCAGCATCTGAGATAAAACTGGTGGTGGCAGCAGCAAACAGCATACTGCAGGAAGCCTGAGAACAGATGGGGAACAAAACACAAAACGACATGACAGAAACCAAGGTTCCTCACTGGTGAGAGGACATCTGTGTCGTAACGACGAACAGGGTTGGGTTTGCGGCGGTAGCCGGGCTCTGGGTGGAGCTGTTTGGCCGTATGGTGATGAGAGGAAGAGCCATGCTGCTGCTTCTTCTTCTTCTTGTTACGATAGCGATCATCTCGCTGACGGATCCGCATCACCTGCATCCTCCTCTGCTGCCGGCTGATGATTACTGTGGAGGACACAGGGCGGTCAATGAATACAGGCTCCTGGCTTTAACTGCAGAGTACCAGAACTCAAGTAGAAGCTAACTAGTGTAAGCTAGCAGCTGTTTAAGTATAATCTATAAGGTTCATAAAACCAGACTTAAATACATTTAACATTTTAAGGAGATTTTTCATGGAACCTTTGTCGAGTGCCTTGCTCATGGACACCTTAGTAAGGTGGAAGATTGCCTTTAAGCACCGATCTAGTGAACTGCAGGTCAAAATATGTCTGGACAATGAGGTTACCGGAGAAAAGTTGGATAAAACTTGAAAGTTTTACCTCACATATTTCTATAGTCAACCTTTAGCATGCAAACACTGGAGCATGTCATAGCGATGATGCTAATTTAGTATTTCCTCTCCCATCACCACAGCTTTTGGCCAACATGGTAAGCTGAGGCACTAATAGCACTGTAGTTATTTCCTCACCCTTGGTGTGGGAGTACTCCCCTGCAGTCACCTTCCACTGGACCACCACGCCCAGCAGCGTGAGGGCAGGCCACACCCCCAGCACCACCCACGTTAGCCAGCACACAGACTTTCCAGGTGCTGCCTTCATCCGTTCGTACATGTAGAGCACGAGGGCGAAGAGCTCCACGAAGTAGTCCAGTGCCACGGTGATGACGGCTGCACCGAACACCGCTGTGGACAGCGTGGTGAAGAGGCGCTGCCACTGCAAGGTGAGAACAGCGAACAACATGCCCAGGCCAAGCAGCACGCCCAGGGGCACCCAGACGGAGCGTGGTGGGCTGTTGGAAAGCTCCTCCATGCCCACCAGGGCAGCCACAGCCACCAGCAGGCCCAGGAGCAGCCCCACCATGAAGAGGCCCACGCTGCGAACCAGCATGGTGACCAGGCCGCACAGTGTGCCGATGCCCAGGCCGATGCCCACTGAGGCCTCCACGCTCAGCTGGGTGTCCAGCACGCGCTCCTTGTAGCAGAGCATGAAGATGACGACAGAGCCGAACATCAGGCCCGTCAGGAACATCACTGCCTTGAAGCAGCGATACCCTGTGGGAGCAGGAAGAAAGGGGTGACACTAATAAAGCCATCAGCTAACAGATCAGCCAAACAGGCAACTCTTCTAAGGAGGTAAATCCCCGCCAAAACATTTGTGGCCTGTACAGCTTCAGACATGTTGGCAGAGATTTACCTCCATACTCCTGATGCATTGCTCTCTGAGGGGTCAAAGTGTCGCACCTCAGTCCCGACTCACCAAAGAAGCAGTAAATGATGCCAAAGAGACAGCACATAGAGCAGACGACAGAGGGCACCACCTTGTAGTGGCCACCAGAGTCCTCACAGCCGTGCAGCCGCCCAGGGCTCAGCTGTTCCGGCTGAGCCAGCAGGATCTCCATGGTGGTCGTCATGGCCGACAGGAGCAGAGAGCAGGCAGGAGAAGAGGAGGTGGAGAGGAGACACGATCAGGTGGGAGGCTATGGGGCACTGCCCAGCTGTGTAGTGTTACCTGTACACAGGGAGGAAGAGGGGGACAGGCTAGACTGAGCAACAGATATGAATATGGATTAAAACCAAGACATAACAGTTGATGCAGCTCTACTTTATGATCAGCTCTGGCTCTCAGTCCAAACGATCGACAACCAAAACCCCAGTTACCCTGCTAATCATTTCTAATATACAACACACACACAAACAGAATGGGTATTAATAGCCCAGGTGTCAGCAGGTGTATGAGCCTCCTTCTCCATCTCTGTTTGATCTGGAGGCCTTTAAGGGGAACCAGAAACTCCGACAAACACACCGACTCTTTTCCAGCTAGCCAACCTGCCACAGGTCAGTCTACTGCCCCGTCCCCACATCAGGTCTCTCTGCTGTTAGAGCCTGGTTGAAGCAGTAGTTCGTGTTAAATCACCTTTATTTTTATTGCTTTCCTGAATGTTACCCCATCAGCTCTCACCTTGTGACGCTGTAGTCTCTCCCAGCTTCATATTACTGCTGCTCTCTCCTGTCTGTACAGTGCCTTGCGAAAGTATTCGGCCCCCTTGAACTTTGCGACCTTTTGCCACATTTCAGGCTTCAAACATAAAGATATAAAACTGTAATTTTTTGTGAAGACTCAACAACAAGTGGGACACAATCATGAAGTGGAACGAAATTTATTGGATATTTCAAACTTTTTTAACAAATAAAAAACTGAAAAATTGGGCGTGCAAAATTATTCAGCCCCCTTAAGTTAATACTTTGTAGCGCCACCTTTTGCTGCGATTACAGCTGTAAGTCACTTGGGGTATGTCTCTATCAGTTTTGCACATCGAGAGACTGAAATTTTTGCCCATGCCTCCTTGCAAAACAGCTCGAGCTCAGTGAGGTTGGATGGAGAGCGTTTGTGAACAGCAGTTGTCAGTTCTTTCCACAGATTCTCGATTGGATTCAGGTCTGGACTTTGACTTGGCCATTCTAACACCTAGATATGTTTATTTGTGAACCATTCCATTGTAGATTTGGCTTTATGTTTTGGATCATTGTCTTGTTGGAAGACAAATCTCCGTCCCAGTCTCAGGTCTGTTGCAGACTCCATCAGGTTTCCTTCCAGAATGGTCCTGTATTTGGCTCCATCCATCTTCCCATCAATTTTAACCATCTTCCCTGCCCCTGCTGAAGAAAAGCAGCCCCAAACCATGATGCTGCCACCACCATGTTTGACAATGGGGATGGTGTGTTCAGGGTGATGAGCTGTGTTGCCTTTACGCCAAACATAACGTTTTGCAGTGTTGCCAAAAAGTTCGATTTTGGTTTCATCTGACCAGAGCACCTTCTTCCACATCTTTGGTGTGTCTCCCAGGTGGCTTGTGGCAAACTTTAAACGACACTTTTTATGGATATCTTTAAGAAATGGCTTTCTTCTTGCCACTCTTCCATAAAGGCCAGATTTGTGCAGTATACGACTGATTGTTGTCCTATGGACAGAGTCTCCCACCTCAGCTGTAGATCTCTGCAGTTCATCCAGAGTGATCATGGGCCTCTTGGCTGCATCTCTGATCAGTCTTCTCCTTGTATGAGCTGAAAGTTTAGAGGGACGGCCAGGTCTTGGTAGATTTGCAGTGGTCTGATACTCCTTCCATTTCAATATTATCGCTTGCACAGTGCTCCTTGGGATGTTTAAAGCTTGGGAAATCTTTTTGTATCCAAATCCGGCTTTAAACTTCTCCACAACAGTATCTCGGACCTGCCTGGTGTGTTCCTTGTTCTTCATGATGCTCTCTGCGCTTTAAACAGACCTCTGAGACTATCACAGTGCAGGTGCATTTATACGGAGACTTGATTACACACAGGTGGATTCTATTTATCATCATTAGTCATTTAGGTCAACATTGGATCATTCAGAGATCCTCACTGAACTTCTGGAGAGAGTTTGCTGCACTGAAAGTAAAGGGGCTGAATAATTTTGCACGCCCAATTATTCAGTTTTTTATTGTTATCAGTCCAAGCTTCGGAGTAGCTCCGTTGGTCTTGTCTTTCCCTGAAGCCTTTTCTTATCTTCTGTGTCACAGCACAGTTTCACTGTGATTAATCATTTATATATTTACTTTAATTCAAGGCCAATGCACATAAATCAGCACCACTGTTGTCCCTTGGCCACATGTTCACAAAAACAATAAAACACACAACATATACAAGTTATGGCAAGAAAGAGCAAGTGAAATGTGAAGCAGTTGAATAAAACAGGCGAATGTAGTAAGGAGGAGTGTGTCCACCGTTGACAGTTAGACACACGGGTTCTCATCCAGACACGTCACAGTAATGATCAGGATTAGCAGGTCGCCACCACGTGTGTTTTGTAGTGCAGACCAAATGTGCAGCTGTTCACACACGGATCATCCTGTTTCTTCTTCCACTGTCGGAATCAGCAGCAGCACCGCTCTCCTCCTCCCACCCTGTGTCCTGTCTGTTGCCATGACGACGGTGGGATGCTGACAGGCAGCCGGCGGTCAAAAGCCTGACCAATGGCAGAGCAGACTATACTCCCATAGCAACAGTGTGAGAGCCAATCAGACATTAGCTCTAGGTTGTACATCAGTATGTGTGTCGCTCTGCTCCGACAGAAGCCCTCCTCTCATCTCTACACACACAAACACAGTCACTGTCCCCGTCTGGCCTCAATTCGAGTCCTTTAGAGGATGCAGCCAGTGAGCCTGTATGTTTGTTATCATCCAGAGACTAGAAGCAGCTAATGTGTGTAGGCCCAGACCCTGGTACAGCTAATTGGTCTGTGCTGTAGACCTCCACTGTTGTCCACCAGCTATTAACTACCCACCCCCCAGTGAGCCACACCGCCGCACTGGGTGCCAGGTTTCTTCCTCAGGAAACATGGGAGGCCGTCTGTTTCCAACAAACAGCTCCAACACATTGTTCTGTGCAGCTACTCCTCCACCTCCTAGTTGACTCAGTGGGTCAGCATCATGAACTGAGCCTTTGTTGTCATGGTTACAGTAAATGCAGAGCGTTCCAGGTTCAGAGACAAAAGTACCGGGCCAGGTTCAGTCTCCTGTTTCAGTGTTTTGTCACCTCCTCCCTACACAACTTAGTTTAAACAACAGTGACCTTTGCTCCTGTCACGGTGCACCTTCTGGCCTTCTAGCAGGTGCACTGGCCTCTACTAAAGCATAACTACAATGTGGTGTATTCAACCAATCTGACAAATGTCAACAGGAACATGATCAGAAAAACAAAACAGATCTATCTGTCAACAACACATTCCTGACTGATTTGACAAATGTGAACTCCCTCGCCTCTGTGTCACTGTTACTGTGTGGCTAAAGGAGAAACATGCCCGCCCCTGGATGATGCATTAAGAACAACATTCAGCTGGATTATCCGATTATCGATGTGAGCCCCCCTCGGCAAGACTAACAGCTGGAAATGAAATGGAAAATGCAGCTGACGTGGTGTGAAACTGTTTGTCTCCATAAAATAAAATGTGCACCACAGATTGATCGGCTGCACCATGAGACAGCAAAGTCTCACTCCTCCTCGCTGATGAAAAAGCAGTTTACCAGACTGTTTGTGGACCAGTTGTAAGAACCAGACACACTGACACAGACGTGCAGCCGTCTGACATCACCAGCCTGAAATCAGTGGCCGCACAAACACATGAATAAGGAAAACGGCATGTGTTAATAAACAGAGCGCACAGACTGGCAGAGCCACAGGCTAACTCAGCTCTGACCCACATGACAGAGAGACACTGCAGGTTCTCAGTGTTTCAGCCAAGAACTGTGTAGATTTCAAACCTAAAGTTTACTGCCAGGATGATAAATTCAAATGCTGTGCTGAGCTGTGATGCATTCAAGAGCTGCAGACATCAAGAGAAAGGAGGCAGAGAGGGAGCTCCCACCAACACAACCTGGAAAGCACAAAGCTGAAGGGTCAGACCTGATGTGTGTCTAAAATGCTGACACGTCACTGTTCTCAGGTCTTTTTAACCGGTGGGGCAAAATGCTGCAGAAGGCGGTAACACAGGAAAGGCCAAATTGTTTCCCAATTCAACAACAAACCATGGACGTCAATCAAAATACACGCACAAAATGTTAGATTCATCCACTAGTTGTCGAGCTCCTTCAGTCTAGGCCAAACTAATGACCAAACAACATTCCCATCCATGAGCCACGCTGCTTCTCCTCTCTACGGTGGCCACTGCAGGACAACACAGATGCAGCTCGTCAGGCTGGACTTGTGGACTTGGACTCAACTGTGGCCTAAACCAGTGCATACGTACAGGCAGGTACATGTGTGTTCCCATGTCTGTGCGCTGAAGGAAGTGTGCAGTACTGCAGTATGAAAATACTCTACTGAAGTAAAAATCATGCATTGGAAATGTTAGCGGTGTAGTTAAAGTATCAGAAGTCAAAGTAATCCCCTGTGACTGTTACACTGACAGATATGGTGCTGTTGGATGAATGTGTACAAGGATGCAGCAGTACCACCAAATACGAGTACATATATTTTAGTACTTGCTGATACTGAGGATTTCACACCCTGTTGGGCAAGAGATGATATTTTAATCACCTCATCATTTCTCTTCGTGTAACATACAACTGTAAGAACTGTAGTAACTACAGCTGTCAAACATCACAGTGAAGACATGCACCTTTAACTTACACTGCACATCACATTAGCTTTAAATTAAACATGTGGGTCGGCGGTTACCCACCTAGCACTGTGCTAAACTGAAAGCTAACATGCTAACAGCACCACAGTACAGTATTTTTCCTCTTTGAAATGTAGCAGTAGATCAGCCAAGTACCAGAACCTCACGCCTGTACTTGAAAACGTGCACTTGGTCCTACATGACAATGAACAATGTTCTCAGTGCAGGACACAAGCGGAGCAGGAGACGCAACTCATGTTGTGTTCATGCATCTTAATGAGCTTCATCAAGAGTGGAAGTAAAAATCAAATCTGTCCTCCAGTCGACTTCCTCCTCTGTCAGTGTCGATCAATGACTTCTGATCGGCCCTTTGATCGGTTTCCTCACACGCTCAGTGTTTTCTGTCCGTGCTCGGTGCACAGTGGGCTGAGTTGGTTTCATAACCCTGTGACTCATGAAATTCTAACAGTTCTGTTCCAGCCTCCTCCTCTCTTCTGGTGGGCGATTAGATCTTCTCTCTGGAGCCTGCGACTGGGACGACACGGACCAGCACACAGTGCAGACGTGGCTAAAGGTGCTGGCACCTCACACCTCAGTGAAACAAGGGCCTGTTCACATCAAGGCTCCTCTGGGCTGTGAACTGTCTCTTCCTGTCGAGGAGCTAACGCAGACTAGCAGCCTGAAAATACAGCTGTCACATTCTAGACGCTGGTTTCATATCCAGGAAATGTGATTACACTTCAGCTTATGGTATGAACACACTTTTATTTTCAATAAAACCACTGTGGTGCTCACTGCTGAACACAGAAGAGAAGAAGGTATTCATCTGATAAGGATCACAAAGTAATAGTCTGAACTGAATCATTAAGAATCCGCTCAAAATGAACCAAGTCAGGAGTTCAAATCAAATCAGGAGATCAGTGCTGAGATCCACTGCTACAGCTAATACTCCTTTACTTTCACCTAATTTAATCTTTAGATGATATTTTTCAATGATGGATTTTACCAGTTGGGACGATGCTTCCTGGAGATTTACTCATGTAACTGTTCTCTCCAGTGTACAGCAAAGCTACAAACATGACCTCGACGGGGTTTTTTCAACCCCTCCCCAGAACTCAATTCACTCACCACCTGAAGAAACTTCCCACTGTGAACCTGAGAGATGGTGCAACAGAAGGACAGAGACCTTC
The DNA here is from genome assembly GCF_001952655.1 of Monopterus albus. Taxonomy (NCBI): domain Eukaryota; kingdom Metazoa; phylum Chordata; class Actinopteri; order Synbranchiformes; family Synbranchidae; genus Monopterus; species Monopterus albus. The sequence continues at coordinate 238,692 of NW_018127896.1, read as the reverse complement.
ACCATCTGCAAAACACAACAGCTGCCTCAGTTAAGCAGCAGGTTTCACCGACAGGAAAATGACGACAACAACCAATCATGACTGTGACGCTGAGTTACAGTCAGCGAGGAGGGAAGTGGCACCGTGACTGTTCCTGGACCTGCTGCGTGGGTCAGGACCATGGAGACAAAACCATCAAGTCTGCAAATGTGTCTAAATACACGGGTCACTGAGTGTACACTGGTGCGACACATCCCTCTACGACACAAAGTGAAGGGGTACAAACACTCTCTGGAGCCTGGGCATGTTGGTGTTGGGCCACAGAGGTGAACCAGAAAACAGCCACTCAGCTCCAAACCACAAAACTGAGAGACAAAGATGACACAGAAGAAGAAATGAGCAAAGTAAGAAGCACAGTTGAAAAAAAAAAATCAGAACAGCAGGGAGGAAAGAGAAAATCAAAGGAGCACAGAGACAGACACACTTCAGAAAACACCAGCATGCCAGTAACTAAAACCACCTGGTGACATTTAACTAGTTGTCACGACACTGACTTGGAGATGGCTGAACTACCCGACCCTCTGTATCGACACAGACCTCATCCCCCTCACACAGAAGCTCAGAGACTTTGAGACTCCCTTTTCCCAGTGACTCCCACTGACACCACCAACTCTGAAGCTGCAGGTTCGCAGCAGCCGGGCTCTCCTGCTCCTCCTGGCTCATCTGGTTTTCACACACGAGCAGAAACAGAGAAAGTATTAAAGAGGAAGGAGAAACTGGAAAAGGAGAGGCGGCATGCCAGAGAAGAAGAGGCCAAGCCGTGTTACACAACAGCCTCGTCATGCATTACTCACTGCACCTCACATCCTGTCCGAGTCATTCGGCGTTGGCAGCGCTCCTCATGATTCATACACAACGCCGCGTGTGTTCGGAGCCACGTCTGAACAGGTGCAACACGGACGCATCGCTTTCACAAAAGACAGTCACAGGCCCATCGGCTGTAAGATGAAAACTCTCAACCGATATCAGGCAGTGATTGATTATTTTCCCATCAGCGACTCTCTCCACAACTTTCTCTGGAACCAGGAAACAATGCTGAGGCAGCAGCAGCATCCCAGCTCTGAGCTGATCAATCGTTCCATCTGTAACATGGCATAAATCAAATCAGACGCCAGTCACACGTTAGCAAAAAAAAAATAATTCAAAAACCGCTGCTTCTTCCTAAACAAGTGGGAAAATTCCTCACAAGCTCATTTTGATTAAGCAGCTAACAGACAGCTGCTGTGGGTCTGGACACTTTGGCCTTTAGCAGACCAAACAGTTGATGCAGGAAATTCTCATCAGATCAAATCAATAATGAAACCAGAGTGAGCTGCACAGCACTAGGACCAGCTGCCCACCCTGCAGTCCTGGTGGCCGGCCAGGGCACGGTGGCTGTTTGGGTTTCATTATGTGTTGATAACAGTATGATACAAATCAGAGTCCAGACCAACAAAGTAAAAATCTACTGCTGAATGAATCAATGTAAATAATGCTAATACAGCCAGTGAACAAATGTTGTGCTGAAGATGATGCTTCTGATGTGAAACCTGGCCCAGGTCGAACTAGCTTCTGTGATGAAGGTCCGAAGCACTTTGATGCTGACTCATCAGTACAGTGACGGTGATGGCACAGGTATTGACATTACTGGATGTCAATGTGGAACTGACAGATACAGGCTGCTGACAGAACACTCTCCAATTCACCTGCTCATCATTAACCTGGATGACAGACTTGTTAGCTGCACCGCCTTTCCAATCATACAGCAGTAGGACAAAACAGCGTTTCACTGAGGACAATAACAACAACACACAGTACGACAACATACAGCATTTAATAAACAGCAGCAAGACACCGGACCAGTGTGCATGACACACGGGTTATTTATCATACAGTAGATATTAACAGAAGAATAATTACTGCCCATTATGTGCAGCAGTTCAACTTGGACCAAGTCTTTCTATATGAAAACTGACTCAAACCTACTCTACCTACTGTCTTTCCAGCCTGGAGGGTCCGGTGGGACTCAGATAAAATCTCTGCCCCTTCCATACTGGTTCCCCAAGCTCCGAGGTGAACTACAGATGCCTGGTTGGGACAAACTGTTCTCTGACAACCTGGCGGAGAAGCTGGAATAACAAGTGTCGTTCAGCTGAGAGGCACCGTCGCAGTTAGGCTGGATTTATCAGACAGTGTGGAAATGATGCTATCACCACATCCTCAAAACACGAGTCCACTGACGGACACTAACTAATGAATTATTAACCATATCTCAGACACAAGTACACTCTGTTCGTCTCTCCATCACTGACCTGAGGAATGTGGCCGTCTGACCGAGGCTGCAACGGGTCCTCATCCGAAGCCTCAGGGCGTCTGAGTGCTGGCTGTTTAAAGACATGATGATGATGATGATGATGCAGACAGCCTGCTCTCCGTCTCTCAGTGTTAATCACTGAGGCACTGGGCTGTGGCTGAGCTGCCAAGACGAAGCTCAGCACCAGCAGCCAGCGCGTCACCGATTTACATGTCAGCCTCCAGGAGAGAGAGAGGCTGGCGCCACCAAAAACATTGCCAGGGTCCGCCGCGCAATGTCGGTACAGACCGGGGTTGCTGTGGAAACGTGAGGGGAGGACATGCCCGGTAGTGTGTGTGTGTGTGTGTGTGTGTGTGGTCACATGCCTGAGTCAGAAACATGACAGGAGGCAGGTCAGAGGGCGGGAGAGGAGACAACACTGTCTGGGGAAGGCTCGACGTCCCCACTGGGAAAATCTGAACAATTCCCAAACAAAACAGGCCGGTTGCCTTTATCGTGACCCTGGGTTGTGCCTCTCACAAACAACCCTCAACTCACTTAAATCCTAGAGCACATTCTAGCACTTCCTGCCCTTTGGAAGCTTTTTCAACTCATCACAGAATTATAATTAATAGAAACATTTATAAGTAGAGCTGCAACACACCATGCTGATGCTGCAACAGTTAACTGATCTTTTAATGTGTGGGATTAAAATTTGAAAATGATTTCTGAGCTAAAATCAGACAAAGCCTCTCTGGAAAGCACCAGCAGAGTGTTTCTCTCTAATATTAATCACCAGATAAATAAACAGATCACGAGTCTTTGATTAACTTTTTGTTTCTGCTTCACAATGTGGGAAAAGGAGCAGCTTCAAGAAACAACAGCGGTGAGAGATTGTGCAGCTTTGTTCAGTCTCCACATGGCAAAGAGCCGGAGTCACCACTGGCGGGTGTGATGGTCTCTGCTTAGCCCGGGGAATCTCAGGTTCTGTTCAGCTGTGAACGACGCTGAAGCCAGAACCATCAGCAAAGGGACAATCATTCACAGACATACCAGCACCAGGGTGAAACTTCACCGCAGGAAGGTGACTCACATCTCACCACAGTTTTAACAGAACATCATGTGACTTGTTCAGATTATCGCCGGCTGTCGCCCACAAACACCAGTATGATTCTGTGAGGATGAGGCACGACCGGCGGCGCCGAGAGGCTGAGGCGTTCTCACACCTCCTCAGGCACTCGCTGAGCAGGTTACATAAGCCTGAGAGTGAATGGGCCGCTCTGCTGCTGCCTCGTCCTCTGATTGGGCAGAGCGTGGAGGCTGTGCTGAGGGGTCTGGTGAGAAGAGGAGGAGGACACTGAGGTCTTTGTCAGGCTCTGACACACTGCTCACAGGGCAGGGTCCAACACAATCCTCTAAAGACCAAAACTAATCCATCAAAGCTCAAGGTGACATCTTGCTTTTTAAGAGCAATGGTCCAAAACCCAGTGAGGTTCAGTCTTATTGATACAACACAGACTGGAGCCAGAGAACACGTGGCCTCTTGTCACTTGACCAGTTCATTAATCAGCTCATCATTTGTGCACCAGTGCAGACAGGCTTGGTCGTCACTCTAACCACTTTGTGAGACAGTTGACACCAAAATCTGGCTGAAGAGTGAACGTCTTCTAGAAGCACATGTCTACAGTTTCAACAGTGTTTCAGTCATGACACTTAACCGTTGCTTCTTCCTGTGCTCAGATGGAAGCGCACACGCTTCTGTTCATGCTGCAGATTCCACACACGCAGTAGTGAACACAAGGATGAGCTCACACAGCAGCAGGAGGTGCTGCACAACATTTAAACTGCACAAACGCTGCAGCAAGTCCTTCTTTCCTCCCTTTGACTACAGTATGACTGGAGAGAATTAGGGAAGCTGTGGGCTAACATCAGGTCTTTACCATCAGTCAGAGTCTACAGACAGATTTTAGGTTTGGATGAAGTCTGGTTCAAATCAATTCAGCGGACCTGAGATTTTGTTTTGGAAAGCCAGACCTCCTTTGACTTCCTGTCTGCTCAACTGTACTTCCTGCTCAACTATTAAAATAAAGCTGCATCATTAGTAACAAACAACAGCGACTGACCTGACTGAACTCTGAACTCTGTTGGCCAATCGTGTCATTTGCAGCTTCCCCGGGTGTCGTCACACCCGCAGCAGCATGTATGAGGAACTAACAGCCTCACCCGTCTCCCTTCAGGTGACGAGTCAGTCCTATATGCACTAAGTGCTTCTTGTGTCTCTCACAGCTGTTCCGTGCGACTGAACAGCCCCAGAGCTGCTCGCCATCCTCCCTAAGGGGGCTGCCCGGGAACAGCAGTCACATTGGTTCCCATGGAGGAGAGTCGCACAGAGCCAACCCAGCACCAGGGATCCTGACTGCTGCACATCAACACCTCAGTGTTTCCGTTCTGAGGTGTGATGTCAGGAAACCTGTGAAGTTCAACACCGGGTGTTGAGGAAAGGAGCGGCTGCTGTGGCACAGCTCCGGCACAGGGATCAGGTTAATAAACTCCTGGTGCCGACACTTAGCAGCACTGACGTCAGAGCTTCACTGTGTTTCCATCCAGCAGCTTTCAGTTACATTTTCAGTCTGAACAGAAAAACCAGAAATGTTTTGATGCTTTGATGTTGGCATGTCAATAAAAGCAAAATGCAACAAAGAGCCTCAGAAAAAGAATCAGGACGAAGGTGAATCGTGTGACTGAAGAGATGATAAACAGCAACAGAGACAGTGGTAAGACAAAGGAAGTGAAGCTGGGGCCTGGGTAGGTCAGAGCACAGAAAGAACAAACTCAGCCTCCTCCACAGTAGCGGGTGAGGCGGGGGAGACAAGCTGCCTCATGACCCAGCAGAGTGTTGTGGCATTTTCCCTCCCCTGGGGACCACAGAGCTCGAGCAACGCCACCTGACTATGCTGATATGACGGCGGCCAGACACAGAGTGAACGCACAAAGAGCAGGTCTGCAGGCAGAGACTCTGTCCAACACTGTCACTCTGGAAATGTCAATACACATCCAGTCATTTATCTGAGGAAATGCTCTCTCTCTCACTTTGCACTGTCTGATGCCTGTGTTTCAGCCTATACCCTGCATTACCCAGAATGCCTTTCAGTGACCTCGAGGGGGCTGATAACATGCACCTGATAGATTGTGAAGGTACAACAGCCCCAACAGTTTCATTTAAAAACAGTCAACACACTTCAGTGGAATTCAGCCTGGCTTGTAGCAGCAGTGCATTCTGGTCCTTTTCCTGCCCTGCGGAGCAGACATCACTCTGTCACCTCGTGAGCTTCTGAGAAACATCTGCTGCTCATACAGCCTCACTGTGTGCAAGCACAGGGACACACGTGTTCACATGAGCAAAGCCTCAGCAAGAAAATAAAATGCATATTACTGTCAAAGTCCTGACAGACACCGTTGGGTCACAACCAGGAGACCACAGCAAAGGCCAGACTCCTGCACCTGTCTCTCGCTGGCCTCACCTCAAATGCATCAAACGTGTGTGAAATCAGATTCGTGGTACGGGGGTCCCTGTGGGAGACCACAAAGTCTCTCACACGTTTTCATCAACCAAAAACTAACACATTAAAAGTCTCAGACAAGCTCCCCCAGTTCAGGTTGAGTCAACCCCACACACCAGCAAGGAGTTGCTGGTTATTTCTGTTCTCATTTAGACAATAAGTGGTAATAAAATCCTGGACAAAGGTGACATGTCAAACCAGCCGCCAGTCCAAACCAAGGACTTGCCACTGACACAGAAAAGCAGCAAATCACCCCGGTGTTCCTGGCCTTTGTCCATTTACCCCTGACTTTTCAGGTGACTGACACCACTGCAGTGTTGCCTCCAGGTTTCAGCAGGTTTAATGAGCCAAGGTAACCAGACAGCTTGTGGCGCGTTCCAGGTTAAGTTATCACGGAAGAGCAATCACTTGAAAAGAGACTTTATTTAATTACCACTCATATACACGGAAATAGTGGGAACCTAAAACTGTTCTTAAAACCGGTCCTCGGACTGCCTGAGACTCCTTCATGGACCCCTGGGAGATCCCGGACTCCTCTGCTGAAAACACACATCATGGACACGCGCTCTGTGGTAAACACACCATCCATCCATGAAGAGGAGCAGCTGACTGTGGTCGACCTGGATGCGGCCATCACCGCCCTCAGCATCCACCACGCTCTAAGCCCGCACAGCCACCGCTTTCATCGTGTTTGAGTCCGTGTGTCGGAGGCAAAAGACGCGTACAGTGCGCGTTAAATTGGCCACTCACTCACCATCATCCCTGGTAGGTCGACGCGCCTGGTCCGCGTTCACGTGACGGCAAAAGGAGCCTCGTGCCACCGAAGCACCGAACATTTCCATAGCTTTCACCGCCGACCTGGGTGTCCTCCCGTCGGTGTGGAGCTCCGCCTGTCCCCGGCAGCCTGCAGGGCGGTGGATCCGGCCTCACTGCTCCTCCATGGGGGCACGCACACGTACGCCGGCCTAAAAAAAGAAAGCGGGTTACATGCCTGTTATAAACCAGAAGTATGAGTAGAACCAGTCTGTGGTCTGGACGGATGGAGGATGCGGCGCCTCTCACATGAACGCGGTGCGTCGGCAGCAGGAGGCGGCCTCCGTCACAGCCTGCATCACGTTTAGGGACCACGGAGGAAAAACCCGCAGCGGCTCCGACAGGCTGACGAGTGAAATACACCGAGAACCGGTTCTGCTCAGTGCTCCAGGAATATTCACGCATATGCAACTTAGGGGGAAACATGTAGTTATGGAGCTACTTTGTCCAAGTAGGTTAATGTATTTAAGCACAATTAGGCGAGTATTCACATGCACTTTTACTTCGGTGTACTTTAGAGGGATGCTTTTCACTTTTTGTTGCAAAATATTCATTTAGTACCTTTTCAGATTAAGATTTTATGCATGTTGGTTTCGTTACATGTCATTTGGATCGTCCTTCCCTCTCGTTACGTTGTATATATGCGCAGTACTACACTGTGTGATATTACATTGTACTGTCACACACGGTATCTGTACCCGTGCAAACAGGAAGTGAAGTTAGTTAACCTTCAAAATAATGGTTAGATGTTTTGAACAAGGCTGCAGGTGGAGGGTTTATATTGGTGTGACATTGCTGAGTCGTCTGTTTTTCTTTCCCTGTTTCTTGTCAGACCAACTGAGGTGTTTTATGTTTCACTAAACTCCCAGAAAACATCAGGTCTTTGTGTTTAGCTAATTTCAGGGTTCACATCCATCCAAAGACACTACTCAGCCCTCTCACCAACGCCAGACTACATATCTACTACAGCTGAAAGAGAAAGTCAGTCACACTAACAGGCTGGATCTCCAGCTGGGCCCAGCAGGCGTCACTACAGCTCAGTGCAGGGCCTGAGCTTCAGTGTGTCTCTAAACACATTCAATAAAATCACAGAATGTGAGGATGTGCGCTCGGTTGTGGGTATTAACCCCAGGGTTAATGTGGCCACTAGTGTTGGTTTCTGTACAAACCTAGAGAATAAGCAGAAAAGTCAGATGGAGCAGCAGGAGTTACTTTTTCACAGAAATAACTGACAAGTGGATTTTCCACGTTATCGTGCCGTATTTTATCACCGTGCAGGTCTATGGAGCAAAAGAACCATTCACACACGTGACACTGAACGTTTCATTGACTTTATTAAATGTACTTAAGTGTGTTGCCTCCATGACTGATTTACCACAAACTGACTCTTAGGCCATGTCTTTTATTTCTATATCTGCTCATTGTGTCACTGGAAGCTCTGTGTTTATGTTGAAGCCTGTACACAGAGGTAGAGCCGCTTTTCCTGTATGGAAGGAAGGCTCCTTCAAAAATACACTTAAAACCTATTTTTATATTTGTGCATGCATTTTAAAAACAGTGAGAGAGGTATTATATGTTAAAGTACATTTGAAAAGAGTTGTGTTTACATTGGTAGCAAAGATTGCAATCACAGTGTACAAATGTGCTAGAGTTAACAGAGAAACGTAACGTAGAAAGACCCAATGCAAAAGCTGACGCCTGGTCCTGTATTTAATGTAAAGGTTAAATGTGGATCTTGAAGACATTAAAGTCTCAGCTAACGCACCACGTTGTTTGCGAATTTGTGCAAATAAAAGCCAAATGTTTACAGTTGTAGCAGTGATTTGAGCACAGTGTAATCCGGATGTGCTCCTCCATAGTAAAGCCTCCTCTTGGATTTGAACCAGGTTTTGAGGTGGATTCATCGTATATGAAAGCACAAGCTTGACTGCAGTTATTAACACTTGTCATGCCTGGCGTCATGTCAGGCTGACTCTCCACCTCACAGTCAGAGGGAGCAGCGTGCACCTGCACATCCTCACTGCTCCTGCACCGGCCGTCCTCAGGCTCGGGGCAGGAAGCGCAGGTTGATGGGCTTTGAAGGGATGAGAAGGATCCGAGTTTTGGGCTGCACGGTAGGTGTGCCATCTTCAGGCTGGACCTCATAGTGCTGCATCAGCTGCAGGGTGACACACAAACTAACGTGTGCTGCTTGACAACAACTGTGTTTTGATTTTCTTAACACATTCTCCTCCAGTTTCTTCCTTTCTGCAAAGGTTTGTCTCTTTTGTGAAGGAGGTTGAGAAATGTTTGGCACTCACCCTGGACAGAGCGAAGTACATCTCCATCTCCGCCACCCTCTTCCCCACACAGGCTCGCACCCCAACTCCAAACGGGATGAAGCTGTATGGGTGGTGCTTGTAGAAACTGGGTGAGGGCCTGTGACAGCCGTCTTCAGCCGCCCCAGGGCGGAGCCAGCGCTCCGGCATGAAGCGCTCAGCGTCGACAAACTGGGCCTGGTCGTGACAGACTGCGTAGTGACACAGATGGAACAGAGTCTGACGGGAAAGAAGAGAGCGCCTAGATTTTGTATTTGACCAGAAGCAAAGCTTAAATCCGTTAAAATCAGTGAGTTTCATTTTCAATAGTTGATCAATGTAAATGAGCGACATTTAGCCAAGAAAGGCCCATTTTCATCTGGGAAAACCAAGTGCATCATGAGTGCCAGTGATCCAGATAAGAGCCATCTTCCAAAACAAGCCACACAACACACACACACACACACACACACGATGATTTTTATTCCTGACACCGCCTGCACCATTCTGATTCTGCCTTCCTACCTTCTTAGGGAACCGGTAGTTGTCCACAACCACCTCATTCTCTGAAACAAGGCGTCCGTTTCCGGGTACGACAGGATACAGGCTGGTGGAGAAACACACACATGGAGGCAATGAGGACACACACAGGGCAGCAGTTCCTCTTTAGTTTCTGCTTTGGGGTTTTCTGCTTTGCTTCACCAGAGGACAAAGATGAGCGCTAACACCAAACAGGCCTGTGGTGCTGCTGCACACACAGACCAGGGCAGTGGTGGGACAAGTCCTCACATCAGGTCTCTATTTTTTAAGTACTCTATTTTTATTCCTATTTATCTCATTTCAATGAGCATTCGTTGTCTGTCTGCATTGTTTACTGCCTGTTTATACTGCTTATTTTGTTATATTACTGTAGTGGTTAGCAATAAACCAGATCCCAGAAGAAATATGTAATAGAACAGTATGTAGTTCATATAGACATTATTTGTTATTAGCTTGTGTGAGGGAGAGCTGAGTGGTTATGGGTTCATTATGTTCATGTGAGTTGGGCAATGGCCATATGTAAGTGGTCAAGATGTTTCCTTTTTATGAAGTACATCTCAGGGTGTTGTCTCCCCCAAACTGGAGACAGGAAGCTAGGTTCAGAAATTGATGCAACAGCATAAGGGACGCTGCTGATAAAAGAGTGAGCCTGGGAGAGAGAGGATGACCATGCTACCGTGAACAGTGTACCGCAAGCCCGGCCTCGGAGGGCCCGGGGAAACGACGACGGACTGGGGCTGACAGGGGAACCGACTCGGGACTGACAACAAATGACCTGACTGACTGGTGCTTCTGACAATCTTCTTATGCTTTATCTATTCCATTGCAAGAGGAGAGTCTCTGCTCTCTGATCTCTGTTCTCTGTTCCCTAACTACAAGATTATGTGTTTAAATACTACTCTATTCAGAATAATTGTAATATTAAATGATCCTTTAAATTGTAATGTTTTGTCTGAATTAATTTGTAAAAATACTCTGTACAGGTAGAAGTCCTACCATCACACTGACTTTAGTGGAAAAAAAAGGTATCAGATAAAATTGCAGGTTTTTGTGTATACTGTATTGTAGTAAGATACAGCAGAAGATACTCTATTCTAAAGTTGGACTTTAATATTTAAACTAGTTGTCTGTTTATGAAACATGGACAAATGTCTGACACAAGAATTTCTGATCTTCTCAACAGACACAGCAGAAAGTTCTAGCACAAGTTGACCCACTGTCAAGGTGCACAGACAAGGAAGAAGCTAACTGGAAGGAAACAAGTGCAGCAACACTGTTTTGAGTAAAAAGACAGCATGAAGCCTTCGTCAGGGTCTGTTAGAAGCACACAGCAGAGTCCTATAAGTAATGCAAATGTTTAAAAAAAAACCTTTAAAACATGATTGGTTGTTTTTAAAGTTTTTTCTTTTTAGGTTGGCATTATTTATAGGACTCTTTGTCGTGTGCTTCTAACAGACCCTGACAAAGGCCTCATCCCGAAACACACTGGTCTTTTTACTGAAGCTGCTCAAAACACTGCTCGTGTTGCTGGACTTGTTGCCTTCCAGTTTGATCTTCTTAACAGCTAAACAGCATTTAAGGCTGGGTGGAATAACTAGAAACAACTCAACATGCTCAGGACCGCCAGGCTGAAATCCAGTTTCTTACCAGGAGCTGTGAGAATTATGAATTCTAGGCCTCTTTGATGGACTAATGCATTTTAAATATGATACCCATTTGTTTTAATGCTGTTGTTACATTTAGGTTTTATCATTTAGAGTGTATTTATTTATTGTCATATTATTATTTTATATGCTTTTAACATATGCTGGTCCTGAGTGACTAATTTAATTTAGCATGTTTGGACCATTTCAAAACAAGTTGCTGGCACTACTCGTTCGTTCACCGAGAGCTGTCTGACTGTCTTTCACAGGGACGCCCTGTTTACACAAGATAAAACACTAGTTCACAAGCAAATCTAATACTTGACTTTGAATTCAGGTAAGACCATGACAGGAGTCATAAAACCGACATACATCAAACTGGATGCCCCCTAGAAATACATGTACATCACGACAACACAACAAGGTCTGTGATGATTCATAATGCAGCGACATCAGGAAGCATCTTCAGAAGTGTCGCGTCTGAAACTATTCCTCAGTCTGGCTACTGTCAACACAGACGGGCCTTAAGGACAGTCACTTGACATACAGTGCATACAAGTGGGCATGGGAGAAAATGCCACAGATGTTGGACCAGATACAGATGTGACAGCCACAGAAACAAAAACTGGACCAGAGTGTTTTCCTGCACATGCTTCAGTGCAGGTTTCTGTACATCAGACTTTCATATCGAGTGCAAACATCAAAACCTGCCTCACACCAGAGGGTTGAATACATTCAAAGCTAAAAGAATTTCTGATTCTCTCACTCTCAGTAAGCTACTGCATAATTTTAGGAGTTTCACAATGTTAAACGAGGGCTCACAATGTGACAAATATCAGAAAACATGAGCCCCTCCGCTCTAACAGACAGAATGAGACAACTCACCGTAATATTTCCTTTATGACGGCCTTCAGGTAGGGCATCTGGCTCAGGTCGTCTGTGGTCGGCTCCCGTCTGTCCGGACACACCGAGTTCACCTCCTTGTACAGTCGATCCTGGGCCCCGGGGTCCCTTGCTAAATGGTACAACGTCCACGACAAGGTGTTGGATGTCTGACAGCAGGAAAAGCAAAAGGGACAAGTGTCGCTGTCCATCACAAGGCACTGGAAAAGTAACACTGCATCAGTCAGTATGGTCGCTGACAAACACCTGGTTGTTGTCAGTGCACATCACTCTGCCACAGAAAAGTGAACTGAGCAGCCCACAGCTGGAATTATTCAAACTAGCTGTGGGTGTTGGTGGTGAAACAGGTCCAGCAACACCTCAGCAAACAAAATTCTATTCAGCAACGTCTTATTTTGATTGGCAGAGCAACTCCCAAGGTGCAGTCTGGGCCCACAGGAGCGAGCGTCTTACACTGCATGTAGAGAGGAAGAAAGTCTGCAGCCTCCACAGCAGGTTATGCTTCTTTGTCAACAGCCTTGTGGAATTTCTGCATGAATGCATATGAACAACATGAACAACAGTGTTTTGGCGGCAGATTCCGACGCATGCTGAACAATGCTTGAATCTTCTCTGCATGTGCATCAATACACAGTATCAGAGCTGGTTAAAACATCACCAGCTGGTGTTTGAGCAGAGAGTGATCTGTCCACATTTTACTCAACATACCATAACATTTTTAAGGCCACACCATAATCTCACATCACCTTCATTTCACTAAACTAAGACTCCACAAATAAAAACTTCTACATCTGTTATTAAAAAGTAAAAACCATAGAAGAGAGAGAAAGAGAGCTTCCTGTCTTGCTGTAAAGTGAAGGGAGGTTTTTTTTTTTTTATCAAACCAAGCATATCAGCTTAATTCCTTGCTCATATTACAGGTGTGAAGCCTCAGATCTCCACACTCAACAAACATCCAGTCAAACAAGTCCCAGCCTGTCTAAGGAAGGAAGCTACAAACGCTCTGTGCCGTGTGAGGGATCACATCTCTGTACTTGCAGGCTGTAATTCACTCAGGACAACTCAGTGAGTGTAAATCCATAAATAAATTAACCATGTGTTCGTTGCTGGGCAGTGTTCCTCCTCCCTCCCCCCACCCCCCACTGGCTGGCCAAAGTTAAAAAAGTTCCCATGCATGTCCTGATGTTTCTTTCCCCTCTATTCAAACCAAGATGAATTTGAGGTGAGTGCAGCTGCTGTTCTCACTAAAGAAGCAAACTACTTACAACCAGCTTAAAGAGGGAAGTGTTTAGAAAAACCTCAACTGCTTCCTGGGGTAACAAACATGCCTCAGAACTGAAACCGCCAACGGAGAAACAATTAAATGATGCACAACAAAAATTTGGACTTGACATAAAGCCTCAGCAGTGCTGTTTCAAAACCAGACACAAGAAAAACTGTACCACTGGTCCCACCGCCCCCTCCTCACCGTGTCGACTCCGCCCAGCAGCACCTCAGTGACAGTGATGTAAACCTCCTTAATGGTCAGCTTGTCAGAGGACAGCAGTGAAGTCAGGTACATGCCCTCTGCCGACTCACCGCTGCGCGCTTGGGCTTTGATTTCAGCCATTCTCCTGTTGATGAGGGTCTGGGCTGCCACACAAACACACAAGCCAAAAGATGAGGATGCGCACACAGTTTTACTAACTTGAAACCAAATCCAATAGTGGAAGCCTAAATCCCTTTCTTGTTTCTTTCACAGCCTACCTACGTCATACAGGTCATCCCAAGCCTGAACAAAGCGCTTCCAGTAGGGGAGGATGCTGCGGCTCCAGCGTGGGAAAAGCATCACCAGGTCAGATGTCGTCAGCATGTCGTTAACAGCGGCAATGAAGCGCACCGTGTCTTTGGGAATCTCCTCCTGCAAGCAGCCCAGCCTGGTCTCAAACAAGATGGCAGAGATCCCTGCAGAGGGCAAAACTCAAAAACAGGTTCTGATAGAGTCAAAAACTCCACCCTCCACTCCATTACTGCACCTCTTACCCTCAAAGCCAAACTTGTAGAGCTCAGCCGCCAGATTGGAAACTGTGGCCTGGTCCTGGCTGCGACTGCGAAGGAGCTCGATGCGTTGTAGCAGATCTCCCACCACCTGGTGGATGATGGGGGCGTAAGCCATCACTTCCTGCAGCTTCAGCATCTTTGGGTTCAGGCCAGAGCGGATTCGGTGCCATTCTGGTCCTGTACTAGAAAGTAAAATAGCTTTCATGGTTCTTCAGATCACAAATTTGAGAGGACCCATAAATAAACCCTAAGTGTTATCAAATCTGACATTTTAAGAGTGTTTCATTCAGTGTGAAGAGTTGATCCCATTTTACATGTAAGAAATGAAGGACTTCCAATGATTTATGTCTATATTAACTTTTTAACTGTTAATGTTACTGCGTCCTCCGTCCCCACTCACTCCACATGCAGGCCATAGGCCTGTCCCCTCAGGTCCCTGTACTCCTTCCAGTGCAGCAGCTCAGTTCGGACCGGATAGCGACCCTCCTGTTGGATCACCTGAGCGATGAGCTCCGGGGTCGCCACATTGACAATATCCAGTGAACCAAACCTGGAACGCCAAATGGGCCCATACAGATTCTTCTGTACACCCTAGGAAATAACGAACCATGTCAAATTTTGAGTGTAAACTGGAGTTTGAAGTGACTAAAAACTTTTATACAAGTGTTGCTTTTTCATATAGTTTTGAGGTACTTGTGCTACACATAGGAACTTCTGTTTTTTAGAGCCAGAGTCACTGGTTATTAAGCATTTTACATCATTTCATAAATATTCTTATTCAACAAAGAATCCTAAATAATCTGCACCTATCCACAGCTACTGACATTTAAAAAATAAGTAAAGAGTTGTTAGAATTGGATTTCAGGAGTTGCAGTTGTTTTATTTACTGTTAGAATTATTTAGCTTTATAATGATAAAGTTTAGTATGACTGTTTGTGTTTTATTAACAGCACCATGTATCAGTATTAACCTGGCTCTTATATATGCATAATAGTTATAATTTTCAGCTGCAGTTCAACTTGTAGTGTTTCTCATCTTCTTGGATAATTGTTCAAGAGTAGATTGCATAGATAAGTGTCGTTCTGGAAACTAGATGAGACACTGTTAATTTATGCTATTTTGCAGACGTGAAGTCTGACAGGCCTGAACTATTCACCCATGTCTGAAGCATGAGTAAAGGTTTTTACAACAGAATCAGGGAAGTAAGTGGCACAGCTAACTGCATGTCCATTTTCAGTTGGAAAGAAACACCTGAAAATAGAAGATAACAACACACACACACACACCTGCTGCCTATATGAACATTCTAGAATATTGAGGTGTAATGTACCACCCATGTACAGGGCAGAGAGCCCAGCGCTGTAATAACTCTGCATTTAACCAGAAGAAAATAAATCTACTTGAAGCTGATTCCTGTTTCCTGAGTGTTACTTCTTGGTGCCTTCAGACAAAAGAACCGGGTTAAAACTAAAAGAGTAATAAAATAAATGCCTCCTGAGGCATGAGGAAAAGGGGAGAGTCTTGTGTACAACATTAATTCAAACACTGCATTTAAGTCTCATAATACCTCATTATCACCATGCAAATATTTTAAACATCATTTTTCAACATCATCTCAATCTGGCCTCTCTGACCTTGTCCCCAAAACAGTCGACCTGAGCTGTCCCTCTGATGTGCTCATTCCTAATCCTGTCCATCCTGGTCACTCCTAAAGAGAACCTCAACATCCTCATCTCTGCTACCTCCATCTCTGCCTCTTGTCTTTTCCTCACTGCTACAGTCTCTAACCCATACAGCATAGTTGGTCTCACTCCTGTCTTGTACCCCTTTCCTTTGATTCGTGCTGCCACTCTTCTGTCACACAACACTCCTGACACCTTTCTCCACCCACTCCAACCTGCCTGCACTCACTTCTTCACCTCTTTCCCACACTCCCCATCACACTGGACTGCTGACCCCAAATACTTAAACTCCTGCACCTTCTTGACCTCAGCCCCCTGTAACCTCACTGTTCCACTTCCATCCCTCTTGTTCATACACATGTATTCTGTCTTACCACGACTGACTTTCATTCCTCTTCTTTCCAGAGCAGACCTCCACCTTTCCAGGTATTTCTCCACCTGCTCTCTGCTCTCACTACAGCATTATCATTTACACTTACTTTAACAATTCATACAGTGGAACAAGACACATGAATGAATGATTTTCCATTTCCTTGTAGTGTCCATGTGTCTTAATTTTAATACATTATAGGCTGTAGACAACCACTTTTAGAGCTGGATAATGAATCTGATTTGAAACAATCAGAAACAATAAATTTTTCGAACAGATTAATTGTTTCTTGGCAAAAATCCTGCAAACCGAACACCCACTCATCCCGTATGCATTGTATAGCAGATTGCCATTCGCTAGATACAAGATACAGTACAAATCCTTGAAAGTTTGCAGTGAAGTTTGAATTTATTTAAAGTTTCTTGAAAAGGAGAATATTCCTTTTAGTGAATAGAGCATGCACTGGTTTACAGGATTATGTAATCTAAAACCATGTATACCTAGTTCATACTTACATACCTGCTTTCAACAGAAACCACAGTCACACCTTGGCCCATACTATCACCATTAATCACCCAGTTCACATCTCCAACAGGCTTTCTGTGTCAAAGCAGGAGGATGCACAGTGTCTGTTTTCAGGCTGATATATTAACCCAAATACCTTAATATCATTTTCAAATTTAAAAGAGTACAAAGTATATTAAAGGATTCAAGTAAATCTATGTATGTCTATGCACAACACTCCTTGCATATAATAATAAAAGTTGTACTGTATATTTTTGTAAACGTAAACAACCTGTGGATTTCTTCTATTGTGACGTACACAGACACGTGACCTACTACTGCTACCAAAAAAACTGAACTTACAGCATATGGAAAGTTATATAACTAGTCCATTATACTGACTTGAGTCAGTTCAGTAAAAGCGCAAATCCTGCCGTCCGCACACGATCAGCTGTGCGCGCACGGCTCTGCGGCCTGACGCGCTTTACCTGCAGTAGGTGGCTCTTGTTCGTGTATCCTTTGACAAACAGCCAGTACAGAGTTGTGGCTACGCTGGGTCCCGGCAGGTCATCGAGACCCTTCAGCTTCCCCGCGTCACTAGTCGTCTGCACGTTCACGTTTCTTCTGACCGAGACAGCAGCGGAGGCTTCGGATCGGAGCACCCCACCGACCCGGGCTGCTGGGAGCGCCGAGAGGCGGAGAGGGTTGACTGCAGCCGCCAGAGAGCCCATGGTGCCTAGTTTGTGATAAGGGGCTCAAATCTGTTTTTCATCTCAGGAAGTGGCAGCTTTTATTCTCTTCAGCCCCTGCAGGGCGTTCTCAGTACTGCAGCAGCCAAGCACAGACTAGTGTTCATTCACGCAAGCTTGACCTGAGGACGGTTGCCCTTGGCAACAAGAGGATGCCAAAACAGATCAAATAACAGCAGCCTCATAAAACCGCCCTAAACTGGTTTAATACTCACACCACGTAGCTAAAAGAAACGGATTTGTTCCCCATTCCAGTGACGTGTGTTGTTTTCTTGTAGTTACTGCAGCATTTTTTACACTTTGAGCTCACACTAAATTCTTATCATTAGTGCTGATTAGACAGAAAAATTCAGTTTTTCTTCACTGTAAATCAAACATGATCTGGGG
Organism: Monopterus albus; assembly: GCF_001952655.1. NCBI lineage: Eukaryota > Metazoa > Chordata > Actinopteri > Synbranchiformes > Synbranchidae > Monopterus > Monopterus albus. The sequence goes on along the minus strand of NW_018127896.1, from coordinate 220,893 downwards.
TTTTGGACCATTGCTTGTACATAATGCACACCACATGAGCTACTACAGTGCGTAAACATGGGTGTGTGAATAAGGAAAAACACAATATCAAGCCCACAAGAAATAAAATAAACACATTTTAAAGTGCAGTAACTTCATGATACTTGCTTGTGGAAAGTTTTTTTTACAATCATCTATAATTCACTGAGACCAAGGGTCTTTTCTTGAACAAACAAAATACTGTATGTTAACAATGACAAATATAATAGACTGTTTATTAAAAAGTTCTAAAACTCATCTTTTCTGGAAGTGTTGGTTCTTTACCATCATCTCCACAAGCCCACAGCTGCTTTTAAAACATTCCTACAGGTGGAAAGAAACCATCAGCCTGCTTTAAGAGTCTTAATATTAAACAAATGAGCTGAAAAATATACTTTAAAATGTGATTTTGAACTTGTCCTAATTACACTCACTGGACTTGAAAGCTTTTTTTTTTCCCTAATAGTTGGATATATTTATAGTCTTGTGCCCTTCTAATATTATCCACCAACCTTATGGCCTGTTTATATACAATTTACCATTCCAATGAAAAGCCTCACTCGCGTGCAGTTACACTGATGCTCCAGTAAACGTACTTGGTTACGTTGCACCGGTGAGCAAAGGGTCCGACTCCTTTCTACAGCCACTGTCTGTAGGCACCAATCTGACGCCGAGGATCCTTTGCATTTAACCACACTGACAAATGACAGCCAGATGTGAAATAAATATCTTTTATTGTTTCCATCGTCATAGTCATAATAGTAATTATGAACACAGAGCTATTGCAATACTCCAGAACTCTGCCCAAAAGCAGCACCTGGTCGACGGCACCGCTGTGTCACTCAGGACCCAACCATGCATAAAATCTCCCATTTTAAAAAAAAAAGGAAAAATAAAAAATATATATTAAAAAATTATGCGTACCACCGATATACAGATCTGATATAAACAGGCGCATTGGTCACAAACCAATCAGAATTATAAACATGGCTTCTTTTACAATACACAGAAACCGGACATGTGGATATAAGTGTATTTTTCATTAAAAAAAAGGTACATTTTCATTTTATACATCTGTACACAATTTTTCCTTATTTTAATGTTCTCATCCCTACAGTCTGAATGCTCAAGGCATTTCGGGTGCAGTGTCCAATGAGCGCAAACTGCAGTAAATGCACATTTATAAACTCACAGTCTCTCTCTCTCTCTCACACACAAACACACACACACACACACACACACACATTCAGGAGCAGAACTACAGGTGTATGGTGGCGTTTGCAGCTGACAAATACTGGTACCGCAGTTAATCCGCTGTGGTGAACGAGGCCATCTGGCGGTAGAAAGGAGACATTACATTCATGTGCGAGTCATCACTAACACACAGTCACAGTCATACTGTGGACAAATAAAGTCTTTAAAATGTGCAAAGAAAAAGTGGCTGAACCGAGCTGCACAAGTGACAGCTGCTGGGGTACCGTGGAGAGTCGAGCTACCACTTGTACACTGCCTCAGAGTCTGCACAGACACTGGTGCTCTCACCACTGGAGGCCAATTCTCTGAGGCTTTGTTTGGACACGTACCGTTCTGAAAATTCATCATGTGAGTGAAGAGGAGCTTGTTTCAGAAGTGACATTTCTATAACAGGAGCACGACTGCAGCACAGCATTTACTAGAGAGTAACATAGGTTCCAGTCTTCCAGCCAAGTCTAAGTGCTTTCAGAGTAAATCAGCAATGGTAAATCACAATAATCGTCCTCTATCACTCAGTAATAGTTTCGTGAGACCGAAAGAACAAAGGACTTTCCTGCTGCTGTTAAAAGGTGGGAGCAGTAAACATCTCACTAACATCTAGTGGTCCTCCGCAAAGCCCTCCAGTCATTATTTCATACCAGCATCTCTCTCTATTCTGTGGAGCATTACATGTGGCCATCAGTCTCAGGAGGTAGCTCCAAACCATGACTCTCTAACCTGAGCTGCAGACTGAACCCACAAGCGTCACCACCAGTCAGTAAACAGATGGAAGGAAGTGGTGTCACTGTAGCTGTGAGCTGGTGGAAAGGGCAGCTGTGTAAAAGGAAGGGCGGTGGCGCCCTCACACATCAGACACGGTGCTGTACACAGCCGTCTGCGCTGACCACATACACACACACACAGGACAACACATCAACCTGTTACTGTGAGCTACGGAGTCAATATGCTTCATGTTCTGAACTGTGCAAAGATAAGGCCAGGTTTCATGTGTTACCAACATGTTTAAAAGTAAGTCAATGTCCATAAACAAAGAGCCCGTACCTTCACTCTGTGTGTACTCGACATCAATACTCCAGCTTCACCCACAGACAACGGGCTCTCACAGCGCTCACTGAAGTCCAACTGGTGCAGCTGACCAGCGCTGCTGCTTTGTCCTGCACACAGCATCTGATTAACACCTAAAGCCACATTTAAGTGGTTTTATATGCATTTATCAACTCCGACTTCTGCAAACCACCTCGCTGCATGGCTGTGTCATAAATACACTGTTTGGGTTTCTGCAGCTGCTAAATGCTAAGGTCCAAATGAAGGCCCCAGGTGTTCAGAGGGCTGAGGAGAACCAGGTGTGGCTACTGAAGACAAATGAGTTCAAATTAGGATGAATGGAGTCCTGAGTGTGCACCTAATCACCCTCTAATCTGGAGCATTAACTCAGACTAGCAGGTGATTAGCTGCTGCCAGAGCTGCCCAGAAAGATCACGGCTGCTGCCTGGTGCTCAGAGCAACCTCAGTGTATCACTCAGACTACCAGTGAAGCTTGGTCAGGGAGGAAACCGCAATGAGAACAGAGCGCTTGTGGTTTGACTAATGTGGTGAGTTGATGTCAAGGCGTTTGATTGGGAGCGTAAAGGAACAAAGCTAAAAAACGACTTCAGGTGTGAACCTTCTGTGTTGGACCAAAACAGAATATAAGATGGGACAGGACTGAAGAAGAGGGCTTTGCTGTGGCACACTGCTGAGGATGAAAAAATGAAGAGGCCTTTTACTGCAAAAGCACCTGTTGGTCAGATGATGAGCAGCTAGTGGGCCAGCGAGGAAATGAAGCAGCAGGACAGCGCCATACAGCCAGACCTCTGGCCAATCAACTGGCAGCTCTAGATTGACACTGATCAAACGCTGCCCTCTGGCTTTCTGCTACAAGACTGAAGCACCATACGTTGGGAGAGAAGCTCACATTCTCAGTCGTGCTGATTTCATCTTCGCTGAGATTGTCTTCTAACTAAACACGTTAATTCTACAGTGATTTTACTGAGCTGGCTTCTCACTGCTGGAAGCTTTGTGTCGGGAAGTGTGTCCAGCTGTGGTGCCGTTTAAAGCACATCCAGGCCTGCTCGTTACACGCTTCATGAAATATTCTGCTCATCAGTCAGCCATTGATTTGAGATACTGGTTCACCAGTAACTTGACCTTCTGGTGGCAGCTTCCTCCCACTCAGACCACAGTGACAGCTTTGAGAAGCAGAGGAGAGATGGATGCGTTTGAAGAAGAAAATCAGGGCTCCAAGACTGAAACATGTCAGAGTACCAGGGAAGTACACCAGCAACATTTCACTCTAAACCAGCCTGAAGGATATTTGGTTACCAGCCAGGGAGAGCAGGCAAATGAACCAAACATGCTGAGGTGGGATAAATGATGCTCAAGGCAGAAACGGACATTATGGCTGAACTGAGACTAGCTGCATCTGGGCTAACGGTGTGAAGGCAGTTAACCCAAGAGGCAGAACACTGAGAACAACAACGGAGACCATCCACAATCCCAAGAACCATTCCTACACTGCATTTAAAAACAGAAAAGGCACACGGCAAAAACTGGGACGAGGAGGAGGGAAGGCTGTTCACAGACGCCACGCAGAAATACAAAGTGTTTCATCAGGCAGAGCATGAAGACAAGGGACAAGGAGGGTGAGTGGAAACTGTTCAGCCTGTAGCAGCGGGCCCCTGTCATCGTCATCGCTCTGGGTTTTGGCAGAAACTACATTCTGGGGTCGGGTCGGGTCAGTGAGATGGGATGGGATGGGATGGGGGGGGACTCCAGAGTCAGGCATCACCTCCTGTAGGTCCACAACACCAACATGACCCCACTCTGACATGTGTGAGAAGAGAAGCAGTACAAACATGAAAAAGGAGACTATTTCATTGCAGCAGGAGGAAGTGCTCCACCCTCCCTGTCTGACAACTTAAGGTGCAACTTGCAGAGAAAAATAAAACGACAGTTTGTGTCCTCTATGGCAGCCTCATACAAACAGAGACAGGAGGAGCAGGTACCCGCCAACACACTACACTGACTGCCAGCCAGTTCTTCCTGGTCCACTGTGAGGAGGTGGAGGCAGACACAGGGATGCACCCTCCGGTAAGGCCGTGACTGGCAGTTCAACAGGCAGGTGGGGTTCGAAGTTCAGGGCTCGGGTTAATGTACAAAGATGTGCCTCAGTAGCTCATCAGCAGATGGCCGCTGCTTGGTATCTACAAAGATTCGTCTGAGAAACTCTCGGCAGTGGTCCGACACATGGGCGGGAAGAACCGGGTTAGTGGGCTGGGTGGCAATCTTAAAGATGGCTGCCATGGCCTCAAACTCCGCCCAAGGGGGTCGCTGGGTCAGCATCTCCACAACGGTGCAGCCGACGCTCCTGAGGGCAAAAGTGAGAGGTGCTGCTGTCAGGAGGAGTGGAGGACGTGCCGTAGCCCTGCACAGTGCTCTACCTGGCATCACAGCGGCTTCCTGCTGTTTTTCAGGGTGTATGCTTCAACTCTAAGCAGAATCTTTCTGATGTGCGTTTAGCAGCTGTGAGGTTTAATTCAAGTTACAGACTAGAGATCTGACAAATCCAGTGTTTTATACCTAATATAGATATAAATACACCTATGAGAGCGAGCAGCGAAAGGCAAAGCACACAGGCTCAACCTCAGACATTATACTGAGAGGGGCCATAACTCAGCTGATCAGGAACCAGGTGTAATAACTCACCAGATGTCAGCCTTCCTGCCGTAGCCCTCTCCACTGATCACCTCCGGGCTCATCCAGTACGGGGTGCCCGTCACCGACTTGATGCCTGTTCCTGACAGACAGATGGTCTGCAACCGCCGACTGGCTCCAAAGTCTCCCAGCTTCACATTACCCACCGAGTCACGAAGGATGTTGGCTCCTAAACAAAGAACAGTTTGGTTCTAGCTTTAGCATTTTGGCCTTCTTTTGCAGCTGTAGCCAAACTGTGCTGCACCAAGACCGTAGTGGTCTGGCTCACCTTTGATGTCCCTGTGGACGATCATGTTGCTATGCAGGTAGGAAACGCCCTCCAGGATCTGCCGGGTGTAGCGGCGCGTCACGTTTTCTGTCAGCGCTCCGTATGACTTCAGCTGGTCCTTAATGGAGCCCTGACACCACAAATAGGGAAGGATAATTACAGCAATGTAACTTTGCAGCAGAAAGTCAATGTGTGGATGTGCACTCACGCCGGGCATGTACTCCATGAAAATGGAGAGCGTTCGCTCCATCGTGTCTCGCAGACAGCCATAATACTGGACGATGCGCTCGTGGCACAAGTTCTTCAAAAGCTGGATCTCACACTCCAACGCACTCACCTCCTGAATGGGAGGACACATCACAGACAGTCAACACGCACACTGAGCTGTGACACGCCACAGGCCAGCATCCACAGTGCAAGCAAAGGAGCCCAGGAAGCACACTCTCACCTTGCTGGTCTCAGGACTCTCCGGGTCAAACTGAACCTGTTTTACTGCCAGTTCCCGTCCAGTATCTGCATCATAACACAGGTAAACTTTTCCGAAAGCGCCCTGACCCAGGAGCTTACCCAGCCGCCAGTTGGTCGGAGCACGTGGAGCTGGAAAAGCAAACATCATATATAATCAGATCAGTGGAAAAGAAACGCGGCACTGGCAGATCACATGGACCTGAAGGCTCACAGCGGCTGGGAGGGCTGATGTCCATGACAGAGAGGGTGGGGGCAGCAGTCGGATTGGGGGTAGGTTCGATGTCGCTGCCCTTTCGCGGTCGCCTGGCTGGCCCCGGTGCTTCTTCTACGTCAGGAGTGAAGACACTGCTGCCGCTGCTGGTGCTGGGTGACTGCTCGGTGGGACTGAAGCTGACCGGGGAGCGGAAACCATGAACTTGCGTTCGCCGAGCCCGAGGGAAGGTCTTCCTCCCTGCCGAGCGAAGGCAGAAACAATCGGAAAAGTTAACTCAGTCTAAATCATGCAGCGGCTGTGCACACCAGAATGTATAGCTGTATTACTACCCACCATCGCTGTAGTCCTGAAGGCCAAAGGGAATGCCGTATCTCCGGGGATACGTCCCCCCTTTCCCTGACTTCTCAAACACTGGGTTGTCGTACTCTGCAGTGGAAGAGGAGGACAGTGAAGAACAGCTGATGATGATAGGCACAAAAGAGAAGGTGCAACCTGTTGCTGGGGGTAGGGGTATTGACTTGAGTTTGCTTCTTTATGGCAGAGAGGAAACCCAACAGCAGTGTGGCAGTGTTCGGGGCTTCTCACTTTGTTTTTGCTTTCTTCTATGTCTGAAGCATTTGTCCCCATAGAGTCACAGCAGCAAACACACCTACACATTTACCTGGAAAGTCCTGGTGGTTGTCTGGGTAGCTCTGTGCTCGAGGCATCCTGGACTTTGGGTAGTCACTGCAGGAAGACACCAGAAACTATTTGAGCCTTTGTCATCTGCAGTTTGGTTTCAAATTACGAAGCATCCATCATATTTGCTACATACAGTATGTGTAAACAATATTAAATGATCTGATCATGTACAGAAAACAATCACAACCACAGCAGCGGGTCTGGTATCTGACGTGCCCTAACGCACACTGTGGTTTGACTAACACACAGAGGAGCTGACCTGTCCAGTGGGCTGTCTAAAGACGGACAACTTCCAGACGCAGAGTTCTCCGGGCTGCTCATAGACAGTGGGTCCAGCATCTGAACAGACAGAAAAACAAATCCTTCTCAGTGCAGGACTCTCACCAGCCACCAGTTCTACACATCTCTTATTTTCTGATTCTCTTGCAAATGTAAAAAGTTCATAACCTACAACACAGACATTTGGGTCACAGAGGTGACCAGCGGTTCCTCTAAAAGTCAATTAACTAGTGATGCTGGGAAACCCAGAAGGTTGCTTAGACTCTTACTGGGCTCCGACAGTATTTTCAGAACCCCTACAGACTAACCATCACCCACTGCAACATACAACAGAGTTCAACCTGCTCTCCAGGTGGTCGGTGGGAGTTATAAATCTTTTTTGTGACTCAGTGGATTGAACATCTGATCATCCAGATCATAGAGATCATAGTGGATCATAGAGAAGCCAGCACTACAACAATAACACTGCCAGTTAATTTGATTTTAGAGCCATCAACGAGTTCCTCTGTGACTTCAATGAGTGCTGAAGGGCACAAAGTGGGGCTAACACATTTTACCCCACTACACTGACACGCACACAACACAAAGGATTATTATGAGGGGTCTCCTTAGAGGGTTCACACTGTGCAAACTACACCAGCTGCCCATGTCCACAGGAGCCTGCTGACCTCCGTACTGACGTCTTACGACCACACCTAAGGGCGTGCTGACTGCACGTGTGCGGAAGATGTCCATGTACCCAGACACCTGATACATGTACAGAACCACATGTGCATCCACTGTCTGCACATGAATTTGTTTAAGAGTGTAACAGGGATGTAACATTTCCTCCACAGAAAAACCAGTAACAGAGACAAGGAAAGAGTTCAGTGATACTGGCCTGTTTCTACAAGCTAAAGTAAAGGCCACAGTTATTCATAAAACTCACAGGCCCATGAATATTCACACCAAACTACATCTCCGCTATGGGTTCCTGAAGAAGCAGTTAATGAAAAAGTCAAATGGTTTCTCTCTAAGGCATTAAATGTTCAGGACGTTCTGAACACAGCTAACACAGGCGGATCACATCGGAGCATCCACTTCACCACAACTTGTCCTCATCTGAAGGGGCTACCTGGTCCATGCTCTCGGGGATGAACTCTCCCTCGCTGTTGATGCTGGTGAAGGAGCCGTTCCTCGCCACCTGCTGCAGAGCGTCGGGAATATATCCCGGAGGAGGAGAGCTGCGGTCCGTGGAATGGGAGCCTGATGTTGGTTGGGGAGTGGGGACAGCATTACAGAGAAATATTTTGATTTGTAATACATGTTTCATGAGTCTATTTGATTATACTGTCACTAATCAAGTTGGCTTCTTTCCAAGTGTCTACTTAAAACCAGTTTGGACTGGTGGGACCATATTCACCTATCAAAGCCAGCATAGTCTTATTGTCTGCCACCCTGAAGCCTGTGTTGTCCAGTTCTTCATGGGACAGCAATAGGTCCATACTGGAGGAACAGCTCTGGAGGGAAACAAGTTAGGCTGCTGACACCACATGTGAACAACCACATCATTACAACACATCAAGGACAGTCAGGCAACAACTTCTTGTTTTTCACTTCACATAAATGCACACTATGAAAAAATCTAAAAATAAAATGGCATACATGTCTTTTAAAGCTGTATTTTCTCTCTTTGTGCAATTATACTGCTGGAAATACAGAGAACCAAGCTGCTGTGACACCGATGCTGTTCAACAAGTCAGATAAAATCTCCTGATTGGCAGAAATCCTGAAAACTGTCCCAGGTTTTACATAAATCTAGATCTCGTCATCAGGTAAACAGTATAATAGAGCATCTGGGAGTCAAATCATGCATTACTCTGTCATAAGCGTCTAAGTATAAACTGTGTAAAAGCAGAGAGGGTTCCCCTGCAGCTTGAAAGCCTGCAAGCTGCTGACCTGCAGCACCAGTAGGATCTTCAGGCTCTTCATGTGAACGCTGCGATCCAGCAGCTCCACGGCCTTGTCCAGGTCATCCTGAGTGCTCAGTGGAATCACCAACTGCAAAAAACATTTATATATATATATATTGTTTGTTTGTTTGTTTTGTTTAATACCAGCATTAAAAATGTGCAGTGTGACTCAGGCACGAGACGTCTTTCAGCATCGTACCTCGTTGTTGGAGTAGTGAAGGTCCATCGTCTGACCGAAAGCCACTTTGGCTTTTGACCTCAGGTCGTCCAGCTTGACAGGACGAGGGAACTGCAGGATCCTACACAGAGGAAGAGGGGTCAGAGGTCAGGAGGGCACAGCTACAGGTCTGCACTGAAAACAAAGTCATAAATGTGGGGGAAGCCTTACCTCTTCTCCCCTTTGAACTCGAACTTCACTCTGACGTCGTTCTGTTGGAAACAGAGTGAACAGATCAGATGAGGATCACCAGACCAGTGACTCCAGGTGCCAAATACTTGTTTTACTGAGCACACTTTCAACATCATCCGCAACATAGGGATCGTATTTTATTATTATTATTATAATTATTTTTCTACCTGGGGGTCGTTACAGTGAACACTGAAAAAATAACCAGTACAACCAATCAGTCTGTCTGAGGCCCAGTACTGTGGTTGTTCCCCACGACCCGGTTACCTGGTTCTTGGGCGAGGAGGCTTTAGGTTTGCCCAGGTCTGACAGGAACATGGCGGGACGGCTGGAGCGGTGGAGTTCGGCCAAGTCCTGCATGATCGAGTTCAGCGCCTGCTGCTCATCTGAGCAACAACAACGTTTCAGGTCAACTAACCGATTTTATTGATAAAAATTGATAAAATTAAATTAATGACTTAGTAAAACTGGACAAAAATCCAGATGGTCACAGAAACGTCTCGTTACAAAAAAAACTTAAAAAAGTAAATCTATAAATGTGAAACGCAATTCCAGCTTTGTTACTATACACTTTATTTCCATCTAAATATGGTTTAATTTTGTGTGAATGTGATTAAACTCCAAGCAACAAGTCACAGTTGTTCTTCACAGTAAAATGTGAATGCCTCGGTGGCACTGCACAGTGTTTTCTGCAGCTCTCTTGCAATTTTACAGATTTTCAGAGCCTACAAAAACATGAAATAAATTATTTTTATCATGCAGACTTGCAGCAGTCACACAGTTACAGGCAAACAGACAGAAGCACACAACAGGGTTTACTGTGAGGCACAGATGTCCAAGAAACAAGGTTTAGGGAGTAAAATGGTTCCTTGGGTTGTAGTTTTGATAAAAGACAAAGCTGTTTACTGCCCAACAATATCAGAAACTTGAACCACACATACCCATCATCATGGCACGGTGATTGACCCAGGAGGCCAGGAAAGAGGATTCTCCCATCAAAGGGATTCCTTTCTCCTGCAACAGAAACAGGACAACATCAACTTCACTTCATCAGGACACAAGTTGGAGACTGAAGCTGCCAAATAATCTGCAGATCTGCCAACAGAGGAGCGCTCGCCATGTGAGAGTTTTTTTTTTGTTTTTTTTTTGAATCACCAGAGTTTCTGCAGGCAGCAACATTAAATTTAAGACATTTTCTAGGCCACTTTGAAAGCAATTTAAGGCCTGTTTCACATCCATGCTGCACATATTTTGATGGATATAAAGAAAAATCTGTCCAGTAATTACTTCTAAAGTTCAGTGGTCACTTAGTTTGGTAGTTTTACTACTGTGTGATAAATACAATGTGATAAGAGAAAGATCTGCAACAAGAAACCAATGTGCCACAGGCAGTACAACTGTGTCACCTCAACAAGTCCTCCAAAATGCATAAAAGCATGACAAAGATTAGTCCGACATTATAAAGGTAATATCAACTTAACCACATCAGCAATAATTTTTAACATTTATAACTGTTTAAGACATTTTAAGTCTTTTAAAAAGCTTTTAAGGCCTAAAATTCTGATTAATGTATTTTAGACTTTTTAAGGACCCTGGAAACCTTGGTCACGATATCCACTGAAGCTTAAAAAGAAAAACATGTCTAATGGTCTAATGACAGCGACCTGTATGATGGAAGAAAAGTTCTATGTCCCAAATAAATGGCAGAAATGTGACTTAGTAACTCGCTTTGCTGCTGTCGTTTATAAGTAAAAGGCTCACTGTTTAAAAAAAAAAAAAAGCCATTTCAGAATTACAGTTTGGTGCAGACTGATTATTTACACCGTGGTAGCTGTCACTATGCTGCAGCTAATCAGAGCTGATTTATGACAGTACAGGGTCAGCTGAGAACTGGCTTTCCTTTTCTGGTCATGATTTCCATTATCAGTTCCTCTGCTTATTTTCCAGAAATCTTCTCTGACTGTGACACACTTAGCTGCCAGGTTATTAAACACATCTGTCTGATAAACAGCTCTGCAATAAATCCCATCTTCATGAAGATTATAATGTTCGGTTTCATTGAAACCGTTTCAGAGAAATGCTTCACATACGTGGTCATTCTGGATTCTGTCTCTCACTGCGCTGTTGGAGTATTTGTTTTATTATGAGATGTATTTGCTTTCTAGTATTGGGTCCATCCCACTGATGCCTAATAAACTGGTTGCCTATATACACATATATATACACACACACACATACACATACATATATATATACACACACACACACACACACACACAGATAACTGTGATGCAGTTTTTACAACATCATTGTAAAGTGTTAGTTATTAGCAAGAGGCCTAATGCTAGCAGCACCACAGAGGTTCTGCCTTATCTGAGCAGAGTAAGGCTGGAAATTAACGTGTGGGCAGTCAAGATGGCCTCTGCTGATGGGGAGCTGATTGGATATTGATGAGTCTGATCATCACTGATTGATTACCATCTGTAAGTGACGTAAAATCGGACTACTCCATCACGTTGATGAGAGTGGCCTGCAATAAACATTACATTAACGTATTTTTCAAACAAACGTCTACAAAAACAATACGGCGAGCTGGCTAGCTAGTGTAACCGGTGTGTTAGTAACACTAACAATAATAATGCCGCTATTAGGGCCTCCTATCGTAGATAATTAGCTTTCAATTAACGGGCTAGCATTAGCCAAGTGTCCCCGTAAGCTAATTTAGAATTCAATAACTGTTGCTAGCAAACTCAGCTTTATATGCTATGTTAAAACGTGTTTCGTAAAGGATTTAGCGACTTCAAATATATTCAAAATCCCGATTCTTGCGCGCACACACACACACATATATATATTTATATAGCTGATAAGGGAAGCTACGTGGCTAGCGCTAGCCGAGAGTTCCGTGTAACGTTACAGCTAGCTGTCAGGCCAGGGAAGTTGACAAGCAAAGCTACTGCTAATGTTAGCATAGCTATTCAAAGCTCCACCGCACTGCACGACCGTAAAAAGGGAACCTTCAAACGAACAATAGCTATGAATGACTCAAACTGTTTCATGTTTATCCTACCTGGGGGTTTGTTCGATCTGTATTCACTTCCTCATCCACAGGGCCGGTGACAGGAGCCCCGGGCCCTGCGGAGAGCCTTGGAGGAAGCAGAAGTTTGGTAGTCCGCTCGCAACTTCACTCGAGTCCTGCTGGGCCACGACGACGAGGCCCGACGGCTGTCTGTTTATCCAGCTAGATTTTCTTGAGCAGAAAATTATAAGATAATGGTTTATCCCACGAAATATTTCCCTTTTTGTGCTGTGATTTAAAAAGCCAAGTTAACTGACAGCTTTCATTGTGATGCACTTCACAACCTAGTTGACGGTAGCTTCAGTCGATGTTGCCTCACAGTTGCGTTAAGCTACCGGATGACGGATCGCCAGCTACCGGAAGTGTAACGATTTGGCTGACAAAATAAAAGCACAAAGTGTTTCGCGTTGCAAAAAATCCATAGTTACATTAAAGTATTTTAAGTTGACAGTTATTAACCAGGAATACTATATTTTGTTTCGGCTTACTTAACAGATCTTATCCCTAAAACCTCGTTGGAGGAGTCCAACAAAAACACAACTTGTGTTGGTTTCATTGATCACAGCAAAGACCTGTCAAAGAAATACATCTCTGATAGGGTTCATATTCTCTGGTGTCAGAGGGCACACCGTTTGTCTGAAAACATATTTATGAAATTCGCAACATTTGTTGTGTTTTTACCTGCTAGCAAATAATTTTCATCACTTACTGTATATATGTACAACATAAAAATTCTAAGACTCACTTTAAATTTAATATTGCAGTATTTGTATTTGTTACATTTGTAAACACATAGATAAAACAGACGCATATCTAGATGCCAAACTCTCGATTTATGTACATAACATAAGAAAAGCCTAAATTAAATAAAATGTGGATCCCTGTTTGTGTTTTAAGAAATTAAACAAATGCATTTCCAAAATTAAACACTAGGCCTATTGTGCATGTTTGGTGATTTGTGAATAAACTACCCTGTAATGAAGGTATACAATGAAATACACCCTTCAGTACATAAATTCAAAATCTGTAGTAGGCGAACTGTTGTGAGATTACGTTACTATTTCATCAAAGATTTGCAATAAAATTAATACAATGAAAGAGATAGGTGATTATTATTATTATTATTACTTTACTTTTCCAAAAAGTGCAGTTCACAAGAATATTACTGAATCAAGAGATTAAAAACATTAAATATGTTATGCCGGATTTAAATGTATGGTAATGGTCTGTCTTCAGTTTACTGGTTACACAAGATGTTTCCTCTTCCATATGTTACTCACATTGTATATACTTATTGTTTGACTTTAAATTTGTCATATATAAACCTAAATCATTTGTTGTTTAAATTTTATCTAACTTTTTTGTATTTTAATTATATGGCGGCAATTATATATTGTAACATTAATACCACAGCATTTACAGCCTAAGTCATTTAAAACCAATATGGCTTTGAACTGAGAGAACATCTGAAATAGTTTCACAAACAGATGAAAATTCCCTGTAGGTGTCAGGAAATATAGAAACCATTAGCATTAATACACTATATACAACATATATACCATGATGCTAATTTATAAAGAACATGAATATATTTTTAGGCAAGATTGATTGATCATTTTCATTCATTTATTGTATACTAAAACTATTTTAAAACATAATTTCACTGGCGATAGTTTCGCTCTAAAATGGTTTTACTTTGGAAGAACTGATGCACTGCGCAATTTCCGGTTGATGTCGCGTCTCACAACATCAGGCTAACGCTGAAAGCTAACGTTACAGCTATTGTCAGTACATTTTTCATAACACACAGAGGGAAAACATGTCAGACGCGGTAAGATAAACATTTTAAAGAGCGTTTAGTGGTTATTGCAGGGAAAGCAAAGAGTAAAATGAGTGTGTTGTGGCTACTGCTTCGTATCTTGTTATCTAATATGCAAGCTGTTAGCTCATGTAGCTTCAGGCCCATAGCTTACTGCTTATTTAGCCGTTTAGCTTAGCAGCTAGCTTTCGTTTCATTTCGTTTTTACAAAGTTTTGTTTTGGAATAACAAGCGATACCAGCATTGTGAAACAGAAACATATCCATGTGTAATTTTTGGTGATGGAAACAAATTTGCGTAATTAAGCCTTCAGGCCTGTTTGAAACGTGTGTGATGTGTAACATGTTCTCTGTGGCTAGTGTTTTGTTTATTATTTGTTGTTTTTAGGAGACGAAACCCTCCAGCCAAGACGGGGGTGATAAGAAGGATGGAGAGTACATCAAGTTAAAAGTGATCGGCCAGGTGTGTGTGGATACATGGCACTGAGCTTCACATGACAGTATTAACATGTAGATTCGTCGAATGCACCTAGACTCTGTCCATTCCTTTTGCTTGTTTGCACATTACTTATTTACTTTGTTCTCTCAGCCTTCTATTGTTTACTTGCCCATTGATGCCTTACATAAGGCCATGTACATACAAATTGAGAGCTGCTGTACCAGAGTCAGATTCCTTCTGTGTCCAACACACCTGGCTAATAAAGCTGATTCTGATTCTGACATAGGAATATATGGCATTGACAATGGTTGTTGGTGTGTTACTTCTCACTACCAAATAGGACTGAACTAGAAGCACTGATTTGACATGGAACCAAGATTTTAGGGTGAATGACCGAGAGAGTGTTTGTGTGTGTGCTAAATACACGGGGGGAAGTATATATAGGTAGTGTTACTTGTTTATAGGTGGTCAAGTTGGGGTGTATAGTCTACAGGCTTTCTGCACTGTGGTAATGGAGTTCAGTGTAAAGAATGGAAACACCGGAGCTTTCACTATCTGGCATTTTTCTCTCAAACTGTACAAGTCCCAGTATGTGACTTAGCGTTACTCGCACCCTTCCCCAATGCTGCTTTTTCTTACACAAAGTGTGTCATTTCATAATCTACAAAAATGTACCAACATTTCTACTGTTTCTCATCATCCCTCCGATTCTGCCCACAGGACAGCAGTGAAATACACTTTAAGGTGAAAATGACGACACATCTAAAGAAGCTGAAGGAGTCTTACAGCCAGAGACAGGTACAAGGAGTGTGGTGTCCAGCCATGAAGAAAGCATTAATATATACCTCATTTATTACATAGTTTTAAAATTGTGTGTGTTCCAGGGCGTCCCAGCAAGCACGCTAAGGTTTCTGTTTGAAGGACAGAGAATCGCAGACAACCAAACTCCTAAAGAGGTGAACTCATCTCCCTTGCTTTAAGCATGCATCCGTCTTTTAGCTGCAGTTTCTGCTGATCCAAAGTGTCACTTGTTTTTTCTCTTGGGAAACTAAAATAGAAGGACACAGTAAGAATCTAAGTTAAGTTAAATGTTACTAAAAGGCGTCTCTCTTCTGCTGTGTGTTTATCTCAGTTGGGGATGGAGGATGAGGACGTCATCGAGGTGTATCAAGAACAGACCGGTGGACTTTGGAACAATTAAACCTCCCACATTTCTATTTTTTTTTTTCTTTTTTCTTTTGTACTTTATTTTTTATGTATATGTATGTGTTTTTGTTCAGTTTCAAACCATTTGGATCAAAAGCGACTATCAGGGCTTCCACATGTGAGGGCAGAGGCTGAACAGGCCGGGGTAAGGACAGGGACAGGACAGCAGCATCCACCCACATTCACACAGACGAGCAGCTTGTTTTCCTTTAGTGTTTTTTATTAACCAATCTGTCTGGGGTGCCAGCAGCAGCAGCAACTAATGCTGCATCAAAATGACTAGTCCACCAACAAAATCACAGATACAATATTATAGTGAGGGCACTCAAACAGCTTTGTTTCAGCTTTTTTTTTTTTGAAAGGAGAATGAGTTGAAAATGCTTTTTAGAATGTAAAATGTTTCCCACCATTTGCTCCTTGGTTATTTCAGTATTCTGAAGCCAAACAGCTCAATATTTATTGGTTTATCTATTAGGTTTTCACTGGTCGTTTTACATTACAGCAAAAAAAAGGCAATGGAGATGTTTTAAATGAAATTGTGTAATTACTGTTCAAGTTTAAATACCTAAATGTAAGTGTTCCCTGATACTGAGGATGTTGTCAGTTTGATTTTTAGGTCTCCGACAAAGTCGCTCTGTGCCACAGCTACTTTGGCTCCAGGCACACTGGGAGATTTTGGGCCTGAGCGCAGACGTTCATGACCCACACCTGTGACTGCCGTAGTTACTTAACAAAACATGGACTCTGCAGACAAAACCAAGTTAGAGAAACTGAAACAAAGCTGTGACAGCAGAGCAGATGTTTTCAATCCTGATTTTGGTTGGACTGGTCCTTTAAACACTGGCACCAACTTGCATTCCCTTGCACAGGACTTCACTGTTTTCAGAAGTGTGTCACACATCAAGCTGCAGTTCATTTGCACACAGAGTCTTAACTTGGACATGTGCACACAAGCAGCTGCATCACAGCACAGCCTCTGATTGAAAGCCCCTCATGAAGAAAAGGCATTGTCACCATTCATTTCTGTAGATTTGACTAATTGACATTTACAACCTCTGCGCCATGTTGGACTGTAAAGTTCTGCTCAT
Organism: Monopterus albus; assembly: GCF_001952655.1. Classification (NCBI taxonomy): domain Eukaryota; kingdom Metazoa; phylum Chordata; class Actinopteri; order Synbranchiformes; family Synbranchidae; genus Monopterus; species Monopterus albus. Next base: position 203,970 of record NW_018127896.1, on the reverse strand, counting down.
AATTGACCTGAGATTGGAAATTTTTAAATAGTTGTACTTGTATATGTTGTGTTCAGTATTAGAACATTTGAATGATATGCCACATTATCTCCAGTGTCGTCCTTTATTTATATTGGAGAGTTTCATTCTGTCATAACTCAATATATACCCATTATGGAAATCCTCTGCTTACTGACGGTCACAGCAGTTTTAACTCACGATTCTGGCCTCCAGCAGTTTGTGCAAGGAAACATCAGTAGTCATCTCCAAACGGTGACATGAAAGTGCAGCATCGGTGCTGGTTTTTAAAGCTTTTCTTTTTGCAATGAAACTCTTCATCTGTACTGTATGAAGTTCCTCCAGAAAGTGAAGATCAGCAGCAGCCCCAGACTCTTATTTGTGAGGAGGAGGAGTAGAGATACTGGCAAGATGGATGAAATAACCAAGCAGAGGAATCAGTGTGGTTATTTCACTCTTCTCTGACACTGCTAGGGTAAAGCTGCAGTGGATGATGGGTAAACTGCACCTCTGGGACTTGAGTGCTATCAGAAACAGGCCATCAGCCTCCACTGCCATACATCATGAAGTAAAGGAAACACTTATTAGTGAGTCTGACCACAGCTGTCATTTCCCAGAGGTGTGGGGGATATATCCTCCACCTGACTGTGCATCAGTGAAGGGCTCCTAGACTCCAGCTACCCCCACCCCCCCACCCCACAGGTAGGAGGGCTGCGGTCAGAGCTGTAACACTGATCTCAGTGAGGAGAAGGGACTATTCATCACTAGAGGAACATTGATACAGATGGTTTGAAATTCTGGAGATGAGCTTTCTGCTTTTTTTTGAATAAAATATTTAAAGAAAAAACTGCATTGCATTGTATATTTTTATTTAGTGCTTTCTGTTCTATTTTGTAACTAGTACTTTTTGTGAAGGAACAGAAAAGTTACACCACAGTGGCCTCAGAGGATTCACTCTGCAAACCATGTCATCTGGATACAGTCACCTGTTTTAACCATCAGCCTACACACAAAGTGAATACGTTAGAAGATTTTACAACAAATTTACTAAATTCTGAAATCTTATTTACAAAAGTATTCGGAGCCTTAGCTCACTGCTCTGGCAGGAGCTGCAGCTTCCAGTCTTCCTGGGGAGGTCTCACCTAGACTCTGCCCGTGAACTCCACCTTCAGTCTCCACAGATGTTCTGTACTGTAAGACATGATGCAGGCATTCAGGGCAGTCAGAGCTGCTCGTCAAGTTCATCTAAATATGGAAAAGATGTTTATTTCACATTAAGCTAGCAGACATCTCAGCATGCATTGTTTGAGAGACGAAACTCTCCACACATTCAACTCAGTCCTGGTTGTTTCTTTTCATAGTAATAATAATGGTGCAACTCATGATGAGGGCATTGAATTCAGTACCTACCCTCATACACATTTAACAAAGTCACTGGGAGCCAGTGGTGGAAGAAGTACCCCCATCTTTTACTCCAGTAAAAGCAGCAATACCACAGTGTAAGGATACACCACTTGAATACAAGAACACTGCAGCTTACAAAACATCATGTGTCTGCAGCAAAAGACAATATTGTCACATTTCTGAATGCTCTAACAAATCTGTCATGGCTGCAATATTAACACACTGTGCCTTATTTTACTTGTTCCAGCATCGAGGCAGTCTCTGTATTGTCACACAGTCTCAGGCACTGCATCAAGATTGTTTGGTGTCAGGAGATGCCATTCATAAATAAAAGCAATCATTTGTAATGCACGAACAGCTGTGTCAGTTGTAGAAACAGTTGTTTAACTACAGTCTCTATAAATTCTGTGTGAACAGGGTTTTTTTTTTTCTGTTCATGAAGATGAAAACTCATGTTGCAGCTCTTCAGAGGTGAGTTTCAGTCCTAAATGTCCAAACCATCTGATCACAGATGTTCATGACTCTCAAAAGCTGTGTTGTCCTTCCCCCTGGCACCTGTCCCAACCCCTGGACCATCAGTCCCAGGCTGTGCAGGCCTGTCCTGCTGTAGCTGGACCCTGGGCTGCAACCTCACTGGTAGCTTGTACATACAGAAAATAATCCCAGACACGACCATCAGGGTTGTTCCCACCATTCCCACACCGATACCACAGCCCACATTCTGCGACTCTGGGGCTTGAGGCATTCTGAAGTCAGGGGGAAAGCTGATGGTCTGATTAGTCACCACTGAGTTCAGGTTCCACAGAAGAGGAATGAGAGACATCAGGGCGGCCAGCAGACACAGTGCTCCGGTGGTGAAGAATGATAAGTTGATCAGTGGGTTCTTGTCCATCCCAAAGTAGATGTTTCTCAGGGCATAGACCCCCACAGCATTCCCACACAGCCCCAGCAGCAGAGACAGCACCATGAGAACCTGACCAGCCACTATCTCTGGCGGTGTGAAGGCCTCGCTCAGGCTGATGTACTGGCAGTGCATGTCCTTGAAGCCAGGGCTCACCAGGGTGTGGCTGTTGAAGCAGGCCTTCCAGATGCCCACCCAGGCTACACCGGAGCTGATGACCGCCCTGTCCGACACCTTCCAATCCCTCCACTGGACGAGTCCCATGGCCACAGCGGTGAGAGTCCAGCCCACACAGCTCAGCCACAGGGCCGCGAGCTGGGCGTGGGTGGTGTAAGCCAGGTACGTCATAGCAGTGTAGCCACCCAGGAAGTCCTGACCCCACCCAGACTGGGCCTCATCAGGAGCTCAGCCAGAAGAGCTGAGACCTCTGCTGCTCTTCTTGCTCTGGTTTACTCTCTCTGCACCTCTTGGGTTTTCTGTGTTTTCCTGTTGCTCCTTTGTCACCGGGGTGACCTGGCAAACAAATAGCTGGAGCTCCCTGTGAGAGGGCAGAGACACAGGTGTTGAGGAAAACAAACTGTCACCACCAGAGACTAGCTTTTTCTCACTCCAACCATCATACCCAGTCATTCTGTACTGCAGTGAAAAACCACACAGACAGGAACTTCCTCCAAAAATACATTAGTCAGCTGTAAACAGATTAAAGTGCAAAAATATAAACTTTTCAACTTGGTGTAAAAATCAGGTCATGTGAGGCTGAAAGATGGAAAACACCCGTTCAGGTTTGTACAACCCAGATTTATGATGGACTGGTTCAGTGACGCTTGTTCTACTGCAGTTTGTCCACATTTGTTCACCATCTGTTGTTTGAGTTTCATAAAAATGTGAAGCTGTTCAACACACATTTAGACCCACAGTGGCATCCCAGGTAGTTTCATATATTTAACTCCCTTTTTAGCATAATCATGATGCAAAGCTGTTTCCACCACCAAGTTCTGACATTACCCGTGACAGCAAAAATACTTAAAATAATTAGGGAACAGCTTTAGAATATTTCTAATAAACAGACCAATAACTATCATGTTTATTTTTTCTTTTACAACATATGAATAAAGAAATATTTTATTCTTTATAGTTTAACTAGAGAACACAGCACAAGGGGAAACGAGAAGAAAGGCACAAATATGAAAAAGAGGTTTGAAAGACATTTTTCCAGTTTCACCCCTTAAAATGTAAAAGATCAAATATACAGTAACTTTCTTCTGTTTAAAACATTCTGCAAAAAAGGCTTTGTAAACTTACGTACTGAATGATAAAAATGACCTCGTGACACCAGATTACAGCAGGATGAAAACAACTGATCCAACATGATCCCATCACAGACTCTCACGGTCACGTACCTGACGGTTGAGACCGTCTTCCAACTGTGTGAGAGAAAACGGACTGATGAGCTGGGACAGGAGAGTTTTTATCCACAGAAGCAGCTCAGCATTTCCTTGTCTGGCCTTCAGTAACCTCGGGACAGTTTCCCGTCATGACTGTGAATTGTAAATGATTGACAGATGTAGGCTGTGATGGAGAGACAGGATGGACCGTGAGTCAGCTTTATTTCTACCTTTAATTCACTTTTTATCATACACTGCTTCACTGCATTTAAAACTGCAGTACAAAACCTGGTAGAGTCTCCATTTTAGTTCTAATGAATAAATGTAACCATTTAAAAACTCACTAGTATAGCTGCAAAACAGTGACTCTTTACTTAAGTGCTAATACCACAGTGTAAAAATACTTTGTTAGAAATACTATATTCAAAACGTAAAAGCACAAACCTATCCTACATTCAAAACGTAAAAGCACAAACCTATCAGCATCTGAATACACTTAAAGTACCAACAGTACTCATCCTACAGAACGGCCCGTGTCACATTAATGTCTCTGATACTGGATCATAGTGACTGATCCATTACTGTGTTCATCACTTTAATGCTGCAGCTGGTAAAGGTGGAGCTGATGTTAACTACCTTATATACTTATACTGTGAAGTACTTTACATCCTGCTGGGTAGCTGGTGGATTTCCCATCAAGATCAATAAAGTCTGATGATTCTACTGTGTTTGGTTTGATTCATCCGATTCTGAAAAGGAAGTGGAGCTATGAGATTCATGTAGTGCAGTAAAAAGTACATGGTTTGACATTTCTGACATTGACTGAAGTCACAGTATGAAGTAGCAGGACATGGAAATACTCAGGTAAAAGTACCTCAAAACTATACTTAAGTGCAGGACTTGAGTAAATGAGTAGTTCAGTAGATCAGAATATTTGTTCTTTATTGATAACTAAAACTAAAGTCATGGCTCAGAAAATAAAAGGAATTAAGATAAACGTGGTTCGGCGCATGCAGTGTGTTAAAATACTGTGTGTGGAAGGTGGAGCCTGAAATTTGTAGAGCTTGGCACAGAAACGGGACACGAAACATTCCGATCTTATACTACTGCTGCAGTAAAAGTGGCTGATAGCTCGGGGCTGTAAACACGTGTTGAGCAACAGATGAATATACGTCATCACAGATCATAAACAACAGGAAGTGCATCTGTGTTTCACCTGATTATGAAAGACTTGGTGGAAAACACACGAATGGGCGACAGTTGAGAGGACACTCCTGACTGAGTGGCAACACAAGCAGCAGGGACATGATCAATCAGCTGATCATTGTCCTGATGATGTTTATTCCCAGAATGTCAGACACTGGGACAAAGTCCCACTGACTCTCCAGAGCCAAAGGTGGTGTCTTCATGTCTTGTTGTGTTCAAGCAACAGATCCACAGAGGCTCAGCTGATTCTCATGCCTGACAAAGAAAAGCATCAGCACCAGTGTTCGTGCTGTTCTGGGATCAGATGGAACTGGGCCCAAGCAAAGCAAAGCAAACAATACATACATGAACACCTTCTGTCTGTGTCCACAGTCACAACCAGGCAGCAGTTTTGTTTTGGGGCCCTAAACTACAGATGTGACTATATGATCATGTCCACACCGTTAGTGTTGACTATGTATCTAATGAAGGCACAACAGGCCCTGATACAGCAACCAGAGCACCACTGGACACAACTCATCTCACCTGCTACAGAAAAATCAGTATTTTACTTTACTGTAGTGTTGAGAGAAGACAGTGATGTAAACCCCATCTGTAACATTACAAACCAAGATGTAGTTCAGTGTCGGTCCTATTAGAGGCTTCAGTGTGTTGACTGACATCAGTGATGCCCCGACACATGAAGGAGACACAGATCTTTTAAGATTTCTCACTCACAGGTATCACTGGGCTCCAGCAGAACAAAATGAACCCAACCTGATTTGGGCTAATCAGAAATAAAGCAAGCAGACAAAAACTTTAACACAAAGAGCAAGAGAAACCAGTAGATAGCACATGCCGGCTGCCAGAGGTGAAGGAGAGGAGGCTGCAGCCGCTCAGCTCCCAGAAACCAGACAGGACAGCTCACCGGCAGCAGGTTCAGTCTGCTCTTTCATCTGCTTCACCATCTTGCAAAGCAGAACACTTGGGAAAATAAGCTCTTGGCTCTGTTAGCTTAGCACAACAAACTGCGAGAAGGTGGAAACTGGAGGCTGGGAAAACACACTCCAGATATTCATAATGTGATAATTCTAAATATCCACAACATATCGTGACAATGCAAATGAAAAACGCACAGATATTCACAGTGTATTTGTGGATTTCTGTCTTGAGACAACAGACATTATGTTGAGTAACTTCCTACAATCGCCTGCTGTGACTGTAAACAAAAGACAAAACATGCAGGTAGTGCGTCCGAAGACACCGATGCAGCCAGAGCTTGCACTCAACACAAAAGACCCCAGCAACGGCCAATTGCTTTGTCCCTGCACTGTAGGTGTGAACTTTTCTTAAAGCAAGTTAAAATATAACTTGGCTCCAGAGAATTCTTCAAACCACTTGATTCCATTTGGAAACAGACTGATGTCCTGTTGCTGAACTGGCTGATTTTGTCTCGTTCTACTAAAATAATAGATTCATTACTGACACAATGACTTGATGAAATGGATGCTAACCGGTCACCTACTGTGTGTTTGCTCAGCTTCGTCAGTTTATTGCTGAAATTGGTGACGGAGTGCACTGCATACAGGAGGTGTGGGATAAAGACACACAGAGAGAGGCTCCTGAAGGGCCACAACACAGAGCCATAGATGAAATCCTCAGAAGCAAGAGCAACACCTGCGCTGCTGGAACAAGTTAGCATTGTCATAAGATCTTCACCGTCCAACTCTGAGAATTAAACACAGGAAGGAGCTGCTCGTAAGAGCAGGACAGACGAGATGCAACACTGGAGTCTGTAGCATATTGGAATCAAACTCTTCATTTCATCTGCAAATGCAGTACATCGTGAGCACAATTAAATTAAACTATTAACCAAAAGCCACAATAAATTACTAGGAAATAATTCAGAACTTGAACATATGTGATTATAACTGATTACAAAGCAGCCACACAGGGCGGGGGAGCGATGTTACAACACAACACCTGAGAAACAGATATTAGAGAGATGCCATGTGGTCTGTGCCAGCAGTTGGTTCCTTCTGTTTCGTGTTCCTGTTCGTCTCGAGGCCTGTTGACGTACAACAGTACAGGATCAGTAAACTAATACAAAGTGATCCCAGGTCTCTGTTTGAGCCGAATCTATGAAACGTTTTTGCAGAATGAGCTTGACAACTGTGACTGACAAGACGCCCCTGACAATCAGTCTTCCAGTTCCAGTGCAGCTGAATCATCTTTGTCTTCAGTCAAAGAGAAAACACTTGTTCCATCATTATCAGCCTGTTGGGACCACAGGGCCTTCTTCTGCAAGCCAGAAAACCTTTTAGAGGATTCACCTGGGAGGATTTTCTTTTCATGTTCTAATTCTGTTCTGTAGTGAAACAGGTGTTTTCTCTCTTTGTCATCATTTCCTCTGTACAGTGTCCATTTATACATCACAGTTAATTACAAGCCAAAGTCCTGATCTAGTTATTGTACAAGCACCTTTTAATCAGTCTGACTGACTCACGTCCTTAGTTCAGGGGACTGTCTCCTAAAAATTCTGCTCCTGTACAGAGCAACAGCAAACATGTTTGTAGGAAATTTGATCGACAGCTGGGTCACACTGCAAGGTGCCATGCCTTCTGAAAGAATGATTCACTACATTTATTAGTGGACCAAGTGCACGACAGTCTTGCCACAGACTGGGGTTTGACTCCAGAGTCCTGTCTGTGGTTGAGAAAAGTCGCTGCTGAGTTCATCTCTGTTAAACCAGAGCACAGATCGGTATCAGTGAATCTGCAACACATCCTGTAAACAGAAAACTTTCACAGTCAGTGCAAAACTTGTTTGTGGCTGAAGTTCATCTGTGTGCAAACAGTTTCAGAAAATAGGTTTGGAGATGTGGAGAGACTGAACATCATCTCAGCCACTATTCAGATGCCTCCTGCTTCCTGTGTGAAGCAGCCTCGGAGCGGCGGCCTCTGCTCCAGCGGCAGACTGTCCACCAGGCACTTCAGCTGCTCCTCACCCAGCTTGATCTTGTCGTCCAGCTTGCGCTGCTCGATGATGAGCGCAGACTTCATCTTGACAAAGTGGCGGTAGTCATCCAGGCTTTCCGCGTCCAGGTGGGCCTCCATGATGCTGGAGACGAGTCGTTCCCGACGGTCCAGATTCTCCTTCAGCTCCTTGGCGTCTTCATGTTGCCGCATCAGCAGCTTGCGCTTCTCCGTCAGGGTTCGCTAATGGAAGAGGGATGTTATTCAGTAAATCAGGCAGAGAGAATGAGTGACACTCTGAACAGATTAATGTGCTTGGGGTGGTTACCTTCTCCTCTGGAGGGGCTTCGTCCTCCAGGCTGTTGAGGGCATTCTCTACCCGGGCGAGTCGCCCTGACAGTGAAAGCAGCAGGCTCACCACTTTGTCCAGGTCGCCTACGAACATGCGGAACTTGTCGAGCTGATTGGGCTGACAGAGGTGCTGCACGGTGGCTTCCACTTCGTGGCCCAGAGCCTCGTTGTCCTCCACATCCTTCTGCAGGCTCTGCTGTGCCTCCCGCAGCACCTCCAGCTTCCTTGCCAGGCTGGAGATCAGCTCTTGCTGGAGAGGATTAAAGAAACAAATAGATTCACTCACACTGCTTCTCTGCATGCAGAACTAAAAGCAAACTATGGCTCTGTTCACAGCTTTGTGTTGCTGCTTCCCATCCATGTGTGTCAGTGCCATGCACCCAGCTCCAGTGCTGAGTTACTTAACTGCCACACATGCACAGATGTAACTGAAAGGTGAGCCATGTGCGTACAATAATAACAACCAGGTTGTGTGTGCAACAGTCAAACGGACCAGTTTCCTCATCAGTTACAATATGTTCCTTCCAGTTTGGTCTGATCAGAAGCTTCTCCATAAATGTCCACCACATGTGAAACGTCCAGGTCTCTCCACTGACCCCATCGTTGTCTTTGCCCTCCTCCATGTTTATTGTTACTGGTCTGTGAGGGGCCGACGTGGAATGATAACAGGCCGTAATGTGCAGAGGAGGAGATGTTAAAACGACCACAAGGATTCTGATCTGACCGTTCTGACAACACTCGCACAGTTAGAGATCAGTGAACTACAGAGCCTTAAAGCAAACACATCTGTATCTCAGCAGGTGAGTTTTACCTTTTTAAAGGCCAGGTCGACGTCCAGCTCATCCTCAGAGTCCTGCTCCTCTAGTTGCTCCTGCATGTCCTTCATCTTGATGAGGAGCTCGGCTTTGGGAGCAGACGTGTTGTAGTAGGAGGAGCTGGGGACCAGGGAGGCTGCTGCCAATGCAGACACATCCTCGTCCTCCCTCCTGAGGGGAGGAGACCATGTTGAGTTTCAGCTGTATCAGACATATCAGGTCTGATTGTTACTGGACACAGGATGGTTCTGATTACATACACTGACAAACTGACGGAGACTTGGGTAAATACTGAACCGGACTGGATGTACATCAATGACAAATCACATTATTCTATCATTAATCCCAATAATATGCAAAACTCGTATGTCAACTTGCTCCTCATGATTCTAACTGCACTGGTCTGTTACAATACACTGTCGGCAAAATAAAGTTTACAACAGGAAGTGGGGGGAAAAAAAGCAGTAAACTGCTGGAATCTACGTTTGTTTCAAAAATTTGATTTGATTTCATACAGAAGTTTCAAATGCAAAGCAATACATCAGCTTGGCAGGCACATGTGCACATCAGTTTAAACCAGAGGATGCGATAGCAATATATGACCAGCAGAGGGCAGGCTGGGCTAAGAACAACTGAACTGGGCTCACGCTTTCCTTTCTGAGACATGGACCTTTGGAGTCATTTTTTCAGTGAAAAGCAAAGCAAATAGACGTAGGCTGCTAGTGCAGTAATATGACAGGATAACTAATGAAAATCTGCTGGGAAAGAACCTATTTGCTCTGCAGACAGCTGAACCTGCCACTGAATTGCTCCATGTCCCACCTGTCGTCACTCCTGGGTGATGAGGTGGGCAGCCTGGAGCTGGCAGACGCCCTCCTGCGCTGGTGAGCTCCCTCCAGAATCTGCTCCTCCGGGGGGAAGAGTCCCTCCATCAGGTCCATGGTGGTCTTCCTGCCACTCTGGTCCAGGACCTCCACTAGAGACTTGTCTCTGCCCATAATGTCCCTCACGAGCTCCTCCTCCTTTGAGCACTGAGTCCCTGCTGTGCTGAACTCAGGGGCCGGATCCTGAGGGGTTTGGCACGTGTAGGCACTGAACAGGGAGAGGGGCGGGGGCTCCATAGCTGCCTGTGAGCTGATGTAAGGAAGCGGCTTGAGGGCGCCACAAGCCTTGGGATTCTGGTGCAGGTGGGCTCGTCCCTCCCGATGAGAGGTGCTCTCAGTGTGCACGATCCTGACGGGGACCTTCCTCACTAGACTGTTCACATCCATCAGTTGTGCTCGCTGCGACCCATTGTCTGACCTGAAACACAGCTCAACATCAAAGCCAGAGGTTACACATGTGGAAGCCTAAGAAGTTGATTCATCTCACCAGCTATTTTACTGTGAAATTCATTTTACAAGAGAGAGTGTAGTTTTTGTCTGATATAAGCTTTACAATTGAAGGAGTCCCAGGAGCTGCTGATACAGTTCTACAGAGGAATTATCAAGTCTGTTCTCTGCGCCTCCATCGCTGTCTGGTTTGGCTCAGCAACCAAACAGGACAAGTACAGACTCCAGCGGACAGTCAGGACTGCAGAAAGAATCATCAGTGCCAGCCTTGTTGTGTTTACCTTGAGCTCTTATCTAAAGCCTCTTCCTCTGGGACACCAGGGTCACAGCTCTACATAACCAGGGACAGAGAGGAGGCCTAAGCTGCTTACCTGAGTCGCAAGTCATCCTGCAGGGGCACGACCGGGGGTTTGTCAGTCAGTCTCAGCGGTATGAAGTGCGGTGAAGGAGACCGAGGAGGATCTGCCACAGGAACAGACAGAGCTGCTGTCCAAGGTGAGAATGCAGATGAAAAGGAGGAAGGACGCAACAGCTGCTCCTTCTCCTGCTCCTTTTCTTCGCCTCCTGTGCTCACGTTTGCTATAGACGTCCTGCGGAGGTGAGGGGAGCTGGCCAGGGTGGGGCCAGGAGAGAAGCTCAGGGCAGGAGCCTGCTGCTGAATGTCAGAGCTGGAGCTGGACGGACGCTGGGGCACTGTCAGCTCCGCCTGGGCGCCAGAGAAGAGTTCCTGGGAGGAGGATGTGGTTTCTGGGCCTAAATGCGGCCTGGGCGGTGGCAGGAGGCCCTGGGTTTGTGCAGGCTGGGCTGGGTGCTGGGAGCCAGGGCTGAGAGGGCCAGAGATGGTGGTGTGGGAGGGACCGGCTGGGTCTGGTTGGGTCCTGTGGTCAGGGAGGCCTGGGATGGGTGCCGAGTGTGGGCTGTGGTCGGGCTGGTAGCACTGCCTGCCCTCTGCCTTCCCTCTACAGGTCACAGTAAAGACAAATGTGATCAGTACCTGACAGCAGCAGCTGCAGACAAAAGGACGAATCTTTCACAGCAAAACACTGTTAGGGGACAGATCTGAAAAAGCCAAGCAGAGAAATAAGATTCCACTTGTCTGAAGAACTCAAATATACAAGTTTGAAAATATGACATTGTATTTCAGGTTCTGAGGCCAAAAGCTTAGAGACGTTTGTATGCACACTGGCAGCTGCACTCTGTGTGTGCTGTGTGTGTTCAGTGGGCATCAATTCAAACACCATAAAGACAACATGAGTCAGGAGATGGTTCCTGGCTGCTGAAACCACAGCTCTGTGTGGGAAACCAGGGCTGCAGCTCTAAGCTCATGTTCCACAGCTGGCTGAAATGAAAGATGGCATTCAAGACTGAGGTTTGTCTGTTGTTGTTGTTGTTGTTTACTTGGCAAATGCCACCATGTTTACTCTACTGACAGGATGTCTGACTGGTTGACTCACACCGCATTGGAGGTTTACAGGCTTTAGAGTTGTGCCACTAGGAAATCTGAGCCACGAGGCTGGATTACAAGGGCAGGGTCGGACTCCAACAAACACACGCCAGCCAGTGTTTTTACAACGATGACATCACTGTTACAAGCATTACTTTAACTATGACATCTGGGTTTCCAGTGCAGAATGTTTGGCCATGTTTTCTGACAAGTCCAGTGGTTACATAACATCTGTTTATTTGAACTGAAAAATAACTCAATTACCAAGAGGAAAAATTCCCAGTTTAACTCAAACCATACTGGATTCTCTTCATTTACAGTCAGAGGTTTAGTTTCTCTACAGTGATCAACCTGCTGGATCACGTGGCTGATCAACAGTTTGAACGTGCAGGTATTAAGAGTAAAAACTGAAGTTGCCTCTAGTTTTCTGTGGTGTACTTGCAGTAAGTGTTGATATAATCTGAGACAAAAGGATACAGAAGAGAATCGGCAGAGCAGAGTTCAAGTCTTTTAAGCTTAACTGCAGGAATCAGGCCAAGTTTCTAAATGTGAGGCTGTTTTAGGTTCAGATTCCTTTTATGTCTTAAACTCATCATATTCAAATTAAAGTGAGAAGGAAACACAATAAGTATCTTTAGGGCATTGTAATGCACGGACGAAGGGCTCTGGTTAATGTGAACATAAAGCAAAATGGCACAAATGACCTCAGACTTCAGTGGCTGGAATTTTATCTTGTTCAAACACCACCAACTAAAAAAGGCTTCAGTAACTCTAGGATGAAGGAATTTGGGCAGATAAGATCTCGCTGCAGGGTTTGCTGACACATTTCACACTAACAAAAAGGCTAAAGCTGTGGATTCATTTCACCATCTGGCCTAGAAAACGGGCCAAAACACCGAGGGTGGGAACGATACACTCTCCACCTGCAGTAAATCACCTGTATGTGCACAAAGCTGAAGATCTGGGTGCAGTTTACTCCAGGAGTCCAGGAAACCCTGTTAACCTCAACAACAGGACGCGAGGCTGGAACCAGATCAGCTCTTTTCAGCCCTGGGAACCTGACCCAGCAAACCATGACCTGCTCTCTTCTCACCACTCAAAACACTTACTACAGTCACATGAAGCATTTCTTTCGGGTACATGTCCCGAGCAGTCGACAGGTTAGACTGACACAGGTGGAGACAGACCTTTCTTTGAACTGACAAACATGCTACCTGCTGTTTCACTAGGTTTTTAGTTCTGTTTTCTTTTTGAGCTCGGTGTCCTACCCTTCCAGGGTTAGGTGTCCTATCTTACACATTGTGCAAACAAAGTAATTTCACCTGGTGGTGTAACCGCTCTGCTGAGCCCGAGGGTCTCTCCACAATGACGGAAAATTCTGCAAAAGAGAAGTAGTATCAGTTGTTTGCTCAAACACTTCAAAAGAATTATGTTTACATCGTGACCTCTGGTGGTCCAGCAAAATGAGTACTAGTCTGTCAAGAGCAACAAAAGATTTTTTGAAAACCAGACATCCATCATTCAGGATTATGAAAACCCCCACCTGTGCACAAACGTCTGCGGAAGGAGAGGACCTGGATCTCTCGTGGACGCATGTGGCCGTCTGCTCGGCATCTGTATCCAAGATGTTCTCTGCAGAATAATACCGTCCTTGTGTCTTGGCCTCTGACAACTTGCTCTGTTTGTCCCACGTGGCCTGGTACTCAGCGAAGGTCCCAAGCCTCTGCTGCTCTACTGAGACCTGCTTATTTCCAGGGTGGAGGTGGCTGGGTTCTGTAGATGGGGGGGCCTCCTCATGCCCTCCAGTGGGAGTTCTCTCTTTGGGTTTGCCCGTCTGGCCCAGATCTGTGTTCGACTTTGTATCTTGACTTGGCTTCAGCACAGGCCTGGAAAACGCTGGTCTGGCCTCAAAGAACTTCCTCCGCTCTCCAAAAGAGCCTGCCTGAGGTTCTCCCTCCACTCCCACTTTGTCTATCTTGTCAGGCTCTGAGAAGGAGCGAGTACTGTTTGCCTGCAAGAAGCGTTTAGGTCCCCTAATGCATCCATTGGAGGTTTTAACTAGCGGTGTCTCAGGTCTAAGGGGCTCTAGGTCTCGTCTCTGGAAGGAGGTGGCCTGGAGGACCCTGGCCTGTGCCTCCTTCAGGTGGTCCTTGTAGGTGGTGGAGAAGGATACGCCAGAAGATGCAGAAGCCTCCATAGCACTCCACTCCTCAGCCTCCTGGTCCTCAAAGTCGCAGCTCAGGGTTGCAGTGCTGCGGCTCTTCTGTAGCTGCTCTCGCTTCTGCTGGATCTCTTTGCGGAGGACGGTAGAGTAACGGTCGCTGCGTCGGTTCACTTTCCCGCCACCACTGGCCATGGAGTCACTGGTATCGTGGGTGGACGCAACACCAGTGGTAGCAGCGGCTTGCCTCTCAGCCAGACTCTCCTGGGCGAGGGAGTGGAGGAGAGGCGTTCTCAGAGGGGAGATACGGTAGTCTTCCTGAGGCACCCATGGGTCCTGAAGCCTTGAAAGACTAACCTTATTGTCACTACTTTGTACTGGGAAGTGTCTTTTCATGTTGTTAGAGAGTCTTTCCTCTGGGCTGTGGTTTTGACCAGCCAGCTCAGAGGTTTGCTGGTCATGGCCACTGCGCTCCTGATTTTCATTGTTTGGCGTCTGGGACTGTGGCAAAGGGAACTTTACCTTAACGTTTGTCTTCAAGGAACTTGGGAAGCCTGGTTCATTGCTGTTTATCCAGTGGGGTTTCTCTGCTTTGCCCTGCCACTCAGGGGTCTGAACCGAATGCTTGTCTGCAAGGCTGTAGTACCTGTTATGCTGCCCATCCTCCAGGTGTGGGTTTGTGGCGCAAGTGGCTGCAGATGCTGTGGAGTGCCGCACCTGTTTCTGGCCAAAAGCGTTTGTTAGCAGATCCTGGAGGCTGTGATAGCAGCTTCCTACACTCTGAGTCTTGCTGGGAGGAGCTGAGCTTGTGTGCATGTAGAAGGGGCTTTCGTCGCTGACCTGCCTCTGGTGGGCAGGTAGCTGGGCATAATGAGACTGTCTGACATCACTGCTGGACAAGGAGAAGAGCTTGTTGGAGTGCAGCAGGTTGTGGTCAGCTGCCATGTTGGGGTGGAGGAGGTCTTTGGTGGGCAGGGGGTTGAAGATGCATCTGGCCTCTGAGGCTTTCTCCAGGTGTGCTCTGAGGCCGTTCTGGGCATTATGTTCTGTCAGTTTCTCAGCTGATCTGCCACGGCTCCTTGTTGGACCAGGCCCGTCAGAGTACGAGAACACCTTTGTGACAGCGAAACTGTCACTGCGGAGGGGGGGAGGAGGAGACTGGGACTTCTTCTCTGGCACCTGCCACACTGGGCCAAAGCTGGGCCTCCCTGCAACAGAGACCCAAGAGGCAGGCTGCTCCTCTGCCCGGGACCCCTCCCAGCCGCCACTCCCGAGGCACTTGGGCCGCTCACTCTGAAGGCCCTTGAAGAAAATGTTTTCAGAGCTGGTACCCTTCCTACCCAACGAGCTGCGGTCATGAACAGATGGGCTGTAGCTGCTAGAGAAACAGCCAAACCCAGAGTCTCGTTTGCCTCCTGGTCCACAGAGCGGCTCAGTGCTGTTGATGTACGAGGCTGGGGTAAGACGAGCTGGTGGGTAGGGACGGGGGTGAGGCTCCAGTCTCTCCATGCTGTTCACTAAACTGAGCTGATGCCAGGGGTTCTGGTCCTCTGGAGTGGACGTCGCTTTCGACCTGGTGTGTAATGTCAGGGAAAATGTAACTGAGCTTAAATTTAATGAATTATTATTAGTCATAATGCTGCCTTTGTTGATTTGTGCTTCAGACAGACTAAGTGAAACAATGAATCCTGCAGAACTTGGTTTAGCTTACTGGGAGTTGAGCAGTTTATTGAAAACAGACAGGCCTCACAAGTTTCCTGAGCAAGAACCCTGTCACCCAATGCAGCGGTGTGGCTCACTGGGCTGTGCGGCTGGACAACAGTGGAGGTCTATAGCAGCTGTTCTCACACTTTTGTAACCTAAGGTTCACTTTTGATTGTAAAAAACTAAAGGTTCCTAACCTTCCCAACCAAATAAATACATATGCACAACAAAATAAATTAACTTGGCTGTAAATACGTGTTATTTATCCCACAGCCCACTGGTTGAGAACAGCTGGTCTACGGCACAGAACAATAAGCTAAACCAGGGTCTGGATTCACACATCACAGTGACTACAACACATAAAGAATATGCCTCTCTCTCTCTCTCTCTCTCTCTCTCTCTCTCTCTCTCTCTCTCTCTCTCTCTCTCTCTCTCTCTCTCTCTCTCTCTCTCTCTCTCTCTCTCTCTCTCTCTCTCTCTCTCTCTCTCTCTCTCTCTCTCTCTCTCTCTCTCTCTCTCTCTCACACACACACACACAAACTACCTGATTGGCTTGTGGTGAAAACACTTTTTCTGCCCTGTTTAATGCAGACAGAAGCAGAGAACCTAACCTTCACACCTTGTTTCATGTTTGGGCAGCCTGACTGGTGCTGGGGTGGCCTCTTTCCCGCCGACCTCTGGCGCCTCCTCTGTCAACATGGAGGGTGGCCGCGCACCCAGATCATTCTTCCTGCAAAGCACAAAGGCAACCAACACCTGACATGTCAGTAT
The DNA here is from genome assembly GCF_001952655.1 of Monopterus albus. NCBI lineage: Eukaryota > Metazoa > Chordata > Actinopteri > Synbranchiformes > Synbranchidae > Monopterus > Monopterus albus. The sequence goes on along the minus strand of NW_018127896.1, from coordinate 187,546 downwards.
CTTTCAGTCTCTTTCAGGACAAGTCCCGTGGCAGGATTTGGTAATAACGTACCATTTTACATTTTTTTCCAAACACAATAAATATTCATACTGGTAGTTGAGGAGGTGCAACAACTCTCCTGCTCTGGCTCTAAAATTTCACTGCAGAACACACGTTTAGTGTTTGGACTGTTTGTCAGAGAGAGTCAATCTGCAGGTACAGAAACACTGGCTCCCAGAATCAACATTTAACAGAGGTACAGTTTTTTATTATGGATCATTATAAAAGTGTTCAGTGTTCATTATTACAGGAGAAAATATTGGCCATGGTTTGACCTTCTACAAATCACATAATTCTTGCATTAGTATTATTATACAAGGAGAATCTGGACATTAATGACAAGCTTCTGCAAGTGTGTGGTTTCTTCACAGTCTGCATGTCTGAATTCTTGACTGTTTTAGTGTTAACAAGATGTGACTTGTTGTTCAGTTTGTGCCAAGTCCAGCAGTTACAGGGACTTCAGCTGCAGCCTTGTGTTTGGACCTCTTCTATGTTTTGTGTACACATGTCAAGAGGCATCTCCAAATGCTGAGAACATTACTGTGAGCTGGCACGTACCCTCTGCAGTGGTTCTTCCTGGACAGCATGTTGAAAAAGAAAACAACCACTTGGAGAACATGGACAATACGAGAGAACCGTCAACACTGTATGAACATGACAAAACCAGTTAACACCACATCAGGAAGCTGTACATCACAGAACTGACCACAGCCACATGACACAAACCAACACAAATATGCACGTGACAACTGATTGCTGGTTTGGACCAGCAGAACCACACTGATGGAGTGTACAGGATACTACAAAGCACAAACATCACTGTGAACTAGCAGCAGACACAAGAGGATGATGTCGCTATATGCTGGTACCTCATAGAGCTCCGCAAAACCTTGGTGAGGAAACTTCTTGCCACATGAACCTCGGTTTCTGATGGCATTGTGAGAGGCAACACAACATTGACCATTTCAGCCCTGACGTGGGCACCGAGTGAAGGAAGGAGGAAGAGGACACATTAGCATCAACAGAAGAGATGAGAGAACAACACAGCAAGTTGGTTTTTCCTTCTTTTTTTAAGCAAGACTAAGAAAGCAGACATTGAGGTTAACCCTAAAATAACCAGTGAACCTTTGCCTCACAGTAGCCACAATATTTTCCTTACACCTAGATCAACCTTGCTGTCATCCCACCTCCTAAAAACACCAGAGAGAGACGACCACCTGACTGAACAGCAATGTCAGACTGAAATAAAGCTCAAGTAAACGACACTGAGCTGCACCGCAGCAGGACTGATGCAAGTTCATTTAGCTATCGTGGCCTCACTGGAACAACTGGTGTTTTTAAACAGGGCAGCATTTTGGACCAGATCCCTGAACGATCCAAGCAGGTAGAAGTTCAGTGCCTGTGACAGTGCTCTTATTGTGAAGGGCTGTCACAATAAGAGACAGATCTGTCAGAGCCACATGGCCCAGACTGAGCTCAGCTGCTTAGACAACACCCTCCCTCACATGCACCTCAGTATTTATCTCAGCAGGTTCTGTTTGCAGCTCAGACATCAGCTGAACAAACTGTGTGTTGGGAGCTTCTCAGATCTTTTTAAAATGCCTGAAACTGACCCTGCCAGATCAGGACATTCCTTCAGCACAGGAATGCAGGGAGGTATTCTCTCTCGCATCAGCTGGGACATCTCCAGGGAGACTCGGTCTCCCAGGAGTCTCTGCAGTGGAATGCACACACTGCGGAGTCTCCTGTCTGACTGTCTGCAGTGCTTCACCTGGCTCTGACCTTCTGTTGTCTCTGGTATAGATGTTTGGTGCCGACCTGGTGAAGCCGCCAAGTACTTTATTCTAATCTGATTGAAGACAGGACAAAAACATGACACAGCCAAGAGAAGCTGAAAGACGTCAAATACAGTGTTTGTGCTAATGCAACAGTTTAGAGTTAGATTTTAGGATTTCAAACTATTCAGGAGGTTTGTTTTTCAAGCTCAAGTTTTAGTTTCATCACATTTTGTAAAATTTAATTCCTCAACCATCACAGTAACTTCAGGTGGATAAAACTACTAATCTGAGTTTCTGACATGATTTTCTTGAATGCACCTCGACAGGATGAAAGATTTCCCACTTCTCTCTTCAGCTACAAACCGAAGCAGAGTGCCGAGCCCGCTCTTCTCTAGTAAACAAACAAACCAAAACTGTGAAAACGCAACAACAGAGCATTTATAGAAACTCATGAGGCCTATTATAAAGTCAAACATTGCAAACCGTTTTTTCAAACACATCCCTCCTCTGGCTCAGTATCACACACAAACAAGTGGAAACAACACAATGGAAATGCAAATGTCTATTGTTGGGACCCAGCTGGGGAGGAGTCATCCACTCCCAGGAAACATGAGGCTGCGCTCAGTCAACAGCAAACACAGCCGAGCCAGAGGGGCCGAAACATAAAGACGACTTGCTGACATGAAGCACCTCACCCCCACCCACTCCCACTGCTAATATGCAAAGCTGAACAGAACTCAGATCCAAACGAGGACTTTCTCATTGAGCGTCCTACAGTCGTTCAGTCTTTGCTCATGTAGAAGTAAAGAGTAAGAGCTTGAACTTTCCTGCTAACAACATCTGGAAAAGACCATTAGAGAACATAATACTTCTGTAGTACACTTAATACTAAAGCAGTCCAGGTGGAGAACAGAATGTACTGCTCAACTCGCTCAGTGAAACTGAAAACAACACAAACACTGATTAAAATCTGTAGCTATAGTATCCCAGGTGAACTCAGTCTGTCAGCAGAGAAGCAATCCACAAAATGTCCTTCACCAAACAAGATTCAAACAGGAGAAGAAACTAAGTGCAAAGATTTCATCCTGTTTTCAGTACAAACCATTTCCTGGCAGTTTTGTAGAAGTTTTTGTAGAAGAAAATAGCTGAAAATAGTTGGTCTGCACACAGGTTGAAATGACATTCCTGCACCGGCAGATGTCAGGAACACATTTCAGAAAACAACCAATGATGAGACGACTTGCTCTAACAAAGGAGGGGAGAGAAATGAAGCAGCAGCAAAATGTGGGAACTTACCGACCACCTGAAACTGTTTGTGTGACTCCTTCAGCAACACCCAGCACAGAAGGAAACACATTGTGGGACCAGCTCCCACTGGTCACACAGAGACAACCCTGAGGAATCTGCCCCCCCCCCCCCCC
>NW_018127896.1:179443-184256 GCF_001952655.1 Monopterus albus | reverse complement strand
ACACCAGCCCCCACGGGTCACACAGAGACAACCCTGAGGAATCTGCCCCCCCCCCGCACACGCTGCCAAAAGATTTCCTCTGGGATTATTAAGGGGATTAGGGCCTGAGGAGGAGTTATTGTCCTGTGCAGCGTCTTTGCTCTAATCTAGCGCCTGGGCTGCAGGTGGCTGGGCCTGCAGAGCCACCGGGGCTGCTGGGAAAGTGAAGTCAACGTGACATAAACGCCACAAGAGCTTGGGTCGTCACAAGGTAGAACAACAAAGGGATCCATGTCAAAGATAGAGCAAATCCTGACTCTGGCTTGCTCACAGTGGGTTTTCTAAAACCAAATGCAAGATTTTAATGGCTACATTAAAACTGTATTCTTTTGATCATTTGACCCTTATTATAAATTCTGACAGTTTCTCTTTTATGATTTAGGTTATTAACAGACTATCAGTCTGACATACAGGCGACACATTTCTAAAGGTGGCCGATCCTGGTGAAATGAACTGATGACATCAAAACCAAATTCAGAATTCAACATCAGTTTAAAGCTGCAGGTCTGGCACTTTTCACCCAAATGCAGCACGGTCCAACTCCGAGTTTCTTTCTGTGACAGAGGCCTGTTATGTTTCTCAGTAACACTGACTGAGATGTTTGTACTCAGGGGAAACCAACACTGTACTCCGTCCTGTTATCAGTGTTGAATTCCATCACGACTCAGTATTTCACAGGACTTCAGTGTCCTTGTCAGGGAACAGCACAGACAGGAATGTTCAGGAAGGGTCTGTTCGGAGAGATACCACCAATGCCAGAGTGTGTGTGGGGGCTGTTAGGGATAAACAGAGCTGCATAAACAAAGCAGGATTAAATCTCTTGAACCGCTAAAAGTAAAATGCAGCGTCAGTACCCAACCCGTGCCATTCAGCACCCAGGCCTTCCACCATTACATCACTCTGTCTAAGAGCGCCCAGCCTGTATTTGCACAACAACACAAACACACCGACATCTCTGCAGTACAAACACATGTACACAAAGTGATGTATGGTGTGTATCTGGACAGGGAAACGTCTGACACATTGTACACTGTGTTCATACAGGAGGATGTTTACCTTTCAACAATCACGCCTTGCTGTGTCTCTGACTACATCCACACCGTCATCGGCCCCTCGCCTTTCCACTCAGGCCGCTCGATGGCATCACACCCTGCTGATTCACCAGCTTGTCGCAGCCTGTGGGGCCGACACGAGGCCAACGTGGGCGCACTGAGCTCTGAACACAACCACACAATAGAAAGTGCCAGTGTCATCACGGCTGGGCTTATCAGTGTGGCACCGCCTGCACAGCAACGAAAACTAACAGGAGGAGGGAACAGAAGCACACAAGCTGTGGAACCAGATTGATATCAGCACCTCACTGACCAACCGCCGTGTCTTTTCTTCACAGAAATGTTAAAGTCAGTTAAGTCGCCAGTTTTGTCTGTACTTCAGTTTAGATGCTGTCATTTTCAACAGCATGCATGTTTTCTAAGAAGCACTGCCAACACAACGTTAATGCCCTCCATCTGCAAAACAATCTCTTCTTTTCCTGCAGTGTGTGCTCGTAACAACACAGTATTCACTCATAGCAACTGAACCACGATGAACTGCCTGGTTTCTTAAAGCTGTTGGAGTACTGTTTCATGGGCTTTTCCATTTGGATGTGAACAAAAAAGAAGTTCCACAGAAAATGCTGACCTTTGTTTTCCTCTACATCATGTAGGAGTGAGGGGAGTGTTGTGTTTTGGCTAATCTGGCCCCTTAATTAACTCACATCTAAGGCTGATGAAAACCCAGACCAGAGAGCAGCATTTAAATCTCTAAACGAATCAAACCCTCACTGAACTTTTAACCACATTTCTGCATCAGTGTCAAGTGTTTCATAGGAATGATGAGATATTTTGTGCACACCCCTAGATTTTAAATGAGGCACAAAATGTCCTGATTTCATGAAATACTTATTGAAGGGGGGGAATCCTGCTTTCAGAGTCAATACAAATCTGGAACCAACTGCAGAAGGAAAATGTTTTACGAGTGTTACTTCTTGCTCGAGTCAGACCAGGAAAAACTCCCAAAAATGCTAAATATAAAGGCTCCCTAGACCTAGCTGCTCTCTGTCTTAGGCTCAAAACGCTGGAAGAACCTCCCATAAACTGCAGCTGATAAATACCGAGGCTCATAAAACACTTGTTGCTCATGGTCTCAACGCACGAACCTGTACAGATACAACCTGCCTGTGGTAAAGAAGCTGCTTTTTGCCTGAACATGAGATGAGCTGTCCCATTTATTTAATACACACACACACACTGTCTTATGAATCCACACAGGCTCCAGCAGTTCAACTTGTTACCTGCACTAACGCCATCCACCTTGTTCCACCTGTAGATGAATCTCAGGAGGCCACAGAAAACTCTGTCAAATGGTTACAGCCGCCTCTGGACATTAGTGTGTCATCCAGACAAAGAAAACCTGCCGTTATCTCAGCTTCACTCGTCCTGTTCTGATCCTCCTTGTCAGGAAACCACCTGACTGAATCAGAGGAGATGAAACCAAACATAAGGAGAAAGGAGAGGAGGTGAAGTAAGGCTCTTCTCTTTATCCTCTACAAAGCAAACACGTCCAGAAACAGGAGCACCCACTCTGTAGCACAGCCCCAGGGACAATGAGCTGATCCCACAGCGCAGTGGAGGCTCACCTAGGCAGCCGGAGCGTACCACTCCTGCTGCAGAGAGGGGAGGATGCCAAGCTCAGCCACCTCTCACATGCCCCCTACGAGCACAGAGCTCGCGCTCTGACCCGCTCGGGCCCAGTGTTTCCTCAGCACATACAGTGTCTTCCCTTCCTGGGGACTCGACCCGCTCGACAGGGCTGAGCCCACTCCTGGGTCTTTGCAAACACTAATAGGATTCAAGTTTTAAGACTCTGTTGCCATTTGCCAGTAAACAACTCTGACAGGACACACGTAGAGAAGCTTTACAGAGACCTGCAGAATGAAGACGCACAGCACATTCTCCTGCACAGCTTTGTTTGCACTGTGACATTTCAGTGAATTTGTTGATGTATGAAATGTTTTGTGAGTTAAGTTTGGTTTGGCACATACACTGTATTTAGTGGCATTTTCTCTTATGACGCATGTTATTTTCTCTGTTCTATTTCTACACATAATTCAAGTGAAATGAAGCAATAAACAAATCTGTTGGCCAAGAACTCTGACAGTAAAATAATGCTTTAGAAAAAAAAATTCTGTGGTTGTTTTAAGAGGATTTGTCACTTTTTCTGTTGTAAATTCAATAGGGACTTCAATAGGGAATTCAGTTGGACTTCTTCTCCCCTATAGATCTCTCTGAGTTGACCTCAACAATTGCTTCATCTAAATCATCAACATGTCTCCTGGACCCCATCCCGACCAGGCTGCTCAAAGACGTCTTTCCCCTAATCAACACATCCATACTAGATCTGATTAACCTCTCTCTATTAACAGGTTATGTTCCACAGGCTTTTAAACTTACAGTAATTAAACCTCTACTCAAAAAGCCTACTCTTGACCCAGGTGTCCTAGCTAATTATAGACCAATATCCAATCTCCCATTTATTTCCAAAATCCTTCAAAAAGCTGTTGCAAAGCAGTTATGTGACCACTTGCACAAGAATGATTTGTTTGAGGATTTTCAGCCAGGATTTAGAGTCCATCATAGTAGGTAGTGAAACCGCATTGGTGAAAGTCACCAATGATCTTCTCCTAGCCTCAGACAAAGGACTTGTCTCAGTGCTGCTTTTGACACCATTGATCACAGCATCTTACTGCAGAGACTTGAACATGTTATTGGGATTAAAGGAACTGCACTAAGTTGGTTCAAATCTTATTTATCAGAAAGATTTCAATTTGTTCATGTTAATGACGAATGTTCCACACAAACTGAAGTTAGTCACGGCGTTCCACAGGGCTCTGTGTTAGGTCCAATTCTCTTCACTTTATACATGCTCCCTTTAGGCAATATTATCAGGAAGCACAACATAAATTTCCATTGCTATGCAGATGATACTCAGTTATATTTATCTATGAAGCCAAATGAATCAGGTCAGCTGGTCAAACTTCAAGCATGTCTTACAGACATAAAGGCCTGGATGACCTGCAACTTCTTACTTCTAAACTCTGACAGAACTGACGTTATTGTGCTTGGGCCTGAAAACCTTAGAAATCTGCTGTCTAATCATATAGTTACTTTAGATGACATAGCTTTTGCCTCCAGTACTACTGTGAGGAACCTTGGAGTCATCTTTGATCAGGATATGTCCTTTAAATCACACATAAACCAAATTCAAATGAATTCACCTGTGCAATATTGCAAAAATCAGGAGCATCCTGTCTCAAAGTGATGCTGAAAAACTGGTCCATGCATTTGTTACCTCCAGGCTGGACTACTGTAACTCTTTACTATCAGGATGTCCCAATAATTCCCTAAAAAGCCTCCAGTTAATCCAAAATGCTGCAGCCAGAGTACTGACAGGAACTAGCAAGAGAGATCATATCTCTCCCATATTAGCTTCTCTCCACTGGCTCCCTGTAAAATTCAGAATAGAATTTAAAATCCTTCTCCTAACATACAAAGCCCTTAATGACAAGGCTCCATCGTATCTTAAAGACCTCGTAGAGCCTTATCATCCGAGCAGAGCACTTTGCTCTCAGAGTGCAGGTTTACTTGTGGTCCCTAGAGTCCACAGAAGTAGAATGGGAGGCAGAGACTTTAGCTATCAAGCTCCTCTCCTATGGAACCAACTCCCAGTCTCAGTT
>NW_018127896.1:139752-179047 GCF_001952655.1 Monopterus albus | reverse complement strand
GCTTTGTGAAGTTTTTTTTGCCCGAGTTTATCATTTCATTATAACCCTGATGCACATCTATCATTTAGCTAAAAAATTCTCACAATCTAATTTTCTTCGTTCATTTTGACATCATCTAAGAACATCTGGTCAAGCAAACAATGAATCAAGCCTCCACAAGGTGGCGCTGCTTCCCTCAGGCTTCGTTATTCACTTGGTGCAGAATATAGATTTTAAACTGAAGTTTTAATTGATCCATTTATGAGTAAACCAAAACAAATATAATCTGGACTACTCTAGTGGTTCTGCTTTCTGCTTCTCTGTCTCATGTGATTTAAACAAACCTGTGGTCAAAACATTTGATGGAGTCACTGAGGAAACCAGTGATGGCCGCTTCCTGTGGATTGACCCCATTAAATCTCTAATGAAAGTAACGAGTTACTAGTCATAGCCCTGCAGTGGAGCTAATGTTCGAAGAACTGAAAAAAACTTAGAAAAAAATCAACTGGACTAGATTTCTAGGTCGAAGACGTTTCACCTCTCATCCAAGAGGCTTCATCACTTCTGACTGCACGTTGTAAGAAGTCTGCACGTTTCCACGGTGGACACCACCCAGTGTTTAGTGTTGGGAGCCACATGCACCGTGGCTGAACCATCAAACGCTGCTCACCTGGTTTATGCTGACTGTTTTCTTCACTGACTGACTGATGTACTAATTGATCATCTTTCTACACAAAGTGTGCGTGCTGGTGTGGTACCTTCGGACCAGCAGGCTCAGCGTCTGCTGGGAGCTCTTCACCAGGCCGATGGCCTCTTGATGGGAGCCGCTGAGGGGGACGGCATTCACGCTCAGCATCTCGTCCCCGGCCTGCAGATGGACGGCCGCTGCCACGCTGCCCTCCTCCACCTGAACAAACACATACAGCCACAGAGTCCAGGATGAGGGTTGATTTGGTTTGAAGCCTGCTGGGTTTTATCGGTTATGGTCATTTGTACAGGGCTGCATATTAACTGTCAGGTCTCCTGCTGTCGGATCAGTTTAGTCAAAAACATGCTGGCATGAGAATATCAACAGATATTTCTATGGCCAGGTGGCAGATACACATTCCAAGTCTCTTGAGCCAGTAACAGCCAGAGGTGCACAGATGTGACAGGTGGGAAATTTAAACCAGGCAATAAACAAGCAGTGAAATAAAAACAGACTCTTTTTTTTTCTGTCATTTCCAAGCTGGATGTCTGACCTCAGACATCCTCCACCTGTGGGGGCCAGTAACCTGAGTGCTCTGATTAAAAATTAACTCCACCTGCAACCTGAGGCGGTCGCTGCTCCATGTAGCTACACTAACAGCAGGCGGAGGTGCTGCTGGAGTCCTGCTATGTGTCATGGTTCACACCGGGTTTACAGTACAACCCTAATCGCCACCACCTGGGTAAAGCTACATGTGTCTTCTACCATCTACACATTCACAAGCACCACATTTACACCTGGACTCAAAGCTGACTCTAAACACTCCAGGTTTCTAATGTATTACTTGGACTCGTGCTGCTCTCGCTGATCGGCCTGAACTGAGGTCAGAGATTTAACCTTCAGTGGATGATGTCACACATCCAGTTTAGCTGGAGACTGGAAGGAAACATGTTTAGGTGAATGTGTCCGACATGGACGGGCTTTAAACTCTGCACCACGTCTAATCACGATCAAACTCACAGCTCAAGTCTCAGCGCAGCTTATGTTGCAAACAGGATCTGATATTCCACTCGCTGCGTCTCGGCCGGGTCAGAAGATTTGTCCTATGGCTTCACTGCTGTGGTATTAACGACCACTGGTGATCACCCTGGGCCTGCTGTTGCAGAATACTCATTTTGCAGAGAATAACTGCTACGTGCTCCCGTTTTCAAGATAAAGTTCCCCTGCACTGTGATACTTTACAAAACAAACGTCAGGAAAAGAATGAACCTCGTTGCCTCATCACAGAGTTCACATTTAAATTAAAATGAAGCACATGCAGCTGAAAACAAGTCTATTATCATTTGTGAGTTTTCACTGGCGCTGTTTTACATGTTAAACTAAACCACGCGGTTAAGCCATCAGTCAGCAGAACATTAAGTAGCAACTATCGTGATGATCCAGTTTTAAAATCATGCTAATTATTCTCCAGCTTCTCCTGTGTGAGGGTTTGATGCTTTTCTTTGTCATAAGCTATAACAAACTCAGATTTTTTGGGTTTTACACTTAAGGATTTGGACCCTGGTGAATCAAACTGGGCAATTTCAGCTATTTCTTACCATCCATCATCTATACTGTTTATTTCTAAACAGGGTCACGGGGGGACTGGAGCCAATCCTAGCTGACACTGGGTGAGAGGCGGGGTCCACCCTGGACAGGACACCAGTCTGTCACAGGGCTGACATGTAGACAGACAACCACAAACCCACACTCACTCACTCCTACGGGCAATTTAGAGTCGCCAGTCCACCTAAGCTACATGTCTTTGGACTGTGGGAGGAAGCCAGAGTACCCAGGGAAGACCCATGCAGACTCCACACAGAAATAACCCAGGTCGGGCTGGGCTCGAACCTGGAACCTCTTGCTGTGAGGAGACAGCTTTAACCACTGTGCTGCCTGACAATTACAGACAAAAAATGAAATGTGAAACAATCAGTGAAGAGCTCGTCTCCATGCTGGTGCCGTGACCTTTGTGATGATGAGCGGCTCTCGGTGCTCGCTGCCTCCTCTCAGGGTGAAGCCCCAGGGTGCTTTGCCTTGGAGCAGCACCTCCACCAGCTCTTCATTCTCCTCCTCCTCCTGTCTTCTGTGCTGCCCCCTGCCTCTCCACTGCTCCACCTCCCTCCACCACTTCATCCTTCCTGCAGAGACTCTCAGGTGGTCTCTGAGGCCCCTGGTGTCCATGATGCCTCCGGCTCAGTCGGCTCCATCAACATCAGCTCAGAGACCCTGAACACAAAGAGTGATATTACAGACGTGAGGCCCACAGACAAATCAGTGCAGAGGGGGGCTGGACGCCATCAGGTCCTGCACACAGATGCTCTGGCCTGACATTATACTGTATATGATGACAAACAGAACCGCTGTGATCAGAAATTCATTTCACAGCTGTTTTCAGAATCAGTTAAGGCCAAACAATCAAAGATTCAAAACATGTTCTTGTTTCCTGAATATCTGTAGGTCTGTGGGACAAAACTGCCTGTTAATCCTGCTTATTTTGTCATACTAGCCTTATGTTGGTTTACTGTTTTCTTGCCCCTTGCATGGGGATATGTATATGCACATTGATAACTGATGTACCAGAGTCAAATTCCTCGTGTGTCCGACACACCTGGCCAATAAAGCTTATTCTGATTCTGAAACACTGAAAACTCCACTTTATAGAACTAACCATTCACTGATGGAGAAAAAGAGAGTTGTCTAATTGAATCAGAAATACTTACAAACTATAAAAGTATATTTTAATAGAGCGACACCATTTGATTCGTGAATCTTTCGGCTGTAACACGATATTTCTTATGTTTAAAATCAGCATCCTGGCAGACAAATGGTGCAAGTTAATCTAATTAACCTGTAACATTTTAAAGTAAGTTACTAAACACAGAACTGCCAAGACAACCCGTGTAAAATACGGAGGTGATGTGCTGACTGCTAGAGGACAAAAATAAAATCGTCTGAAGGAAAAAAAAAAAATCAACATTTGATCCATTTGTAGCATTTTAAAGACCTTTAACTCACCGAACAAAACTTCGGAAAACCTCGAGGACACTTCAGCAACAGACAAACAAACGCTGTGGTTTTCGGCGCGAAGCTCCACCAGGTCGCGGGACGTGTCGACCCGTTCCTCGTCCTGTTACGGGACCTAAAGGAGTCGCTTCTACACCTGACAGCCACCTGGCGGTGACGGTGAGGTCATCACGCACTCCGATAGCGACGTGACGCGTCATCGCGATGTTTCTGCTCCACCTCCTGTTTAATGGCCAGACTGCATGTGCTGCGGGTCTAATTCGGTTCATCCCGTAGGACTTTCAGTTTCAGGTGCGTTACCTGCACCAGAACCCCCTCTAGGAAAAAAACCCACGTCACATATCTGCAGTTGTTACTAGTCATAACTGAACCGATCTCTAAGGATCTTTTTGTACACAGCTGTACTCTTACTAGTCAGAACTAATTTAAGCTGAGTTGTAATCACAAGTCACACTGTGATCACACAAAATCACAGTGATATTAATGTGCAGTACTTGAGAATATTCTTTTATTCCTTCCATCATTAGGTTGTTAAACACCATTAAAGATGATGGATTAAATGAATAACAGCAGATTAAGGAGCAGTTGTTACTGACATCTTTTCTGAGGCCTTACAGATGTCAGTACTGGTTTTATGATTTGCTTCACTGGTATACATGGTGTGATGTGCTGTAATATACAGTGATCCATTTCATGTGGAACAGTCTGAGCAGGTCCTGCTGTGCTCTGTTGGGAAGGCTGTCAAACTATTTTTCCCAGTGGGCAATTCAAAGTGCTCCGATTATGAAACAGGCCAAAGAGGAACATTAACCCCAAAGAAATCCTCACAGCTCAACAGCATCGGGAATGAATATGTAAATCTACTAGAAACTGCAGCAATGTTACTTCAACCTTTGTGTGGTAACAGTGAAGGTCATTGAGGTGAGAGTTGGAACAAACCTCTGAAGGAAACTTCTTTATGGAAGCCCAAATATGACAACACTGCCAGTCATGGTATACCGTAGTAAGTGGGATTTTCCCCTTAATTTTCTTATAAACCATACATTAATAATGCCAGTGTCGTCATCACCGACAAATGTGATGCCATACTGGCTTCTAAATGCTTTTTTTTTTTTTTTTAAACCTTCTTCTCCTTTAGTTTATGCTGTTGTTCATTACTTGTATTATACTAAATTTGTTTTATACTATTTGCTATTTTAGTATTTTATAAATATCAGCCTTTCATAATTTGTCACATTTGTATTTTATTATTTTCATCTATTTATTTTTAGATATTATTCATAGTGAGAAGATATGTCCATCTTTTTATGAATATTTTGATCAAACTCCCTGAAGACAAAGAGCAAACACAAACGAACACCACACAAAACACATTTCTTCAGTTAAAAAAGTGCCAGTAAAGAGTCTGCAACCGAACACACCAGTTTCTCAATTAACCAAACAATTTAAATCAAGCTTCAATGATGTGATGAAGATCTCAGATTTTACTGAGCGTTAATTTAAGACCAAAAACAGAGTAACAACTTTTAGAAATCTAAAAGTGCAAAGGTTTATGACAAGAAATGAAGTCTGTAGTAAATGAGCTAAAACCACTGAAGGAGAAGTTTAAATCCCCTGAAACTTGCTTCAGACTCAGGTTCAGTTCAAAGTGTCTCTGTGCATAAATTAAGTGTTTTTAAAAAGGACCAGTCCGTGGTTTTCAGAGGCAGTAGTTCAGGACCGAACCAGCTCCAGTTTGGATTCTGAAGCCAAAGGAGCTTCGATGATTTCGCCAGACATGAACAACTCCTGAAACACAAAACATATTTTACAGTTCAAACTTGTGCCAGACTCCACAAGTCTTAGTGTTTCCATGATTATTTATTTAGTAGCAACAAGAAAATTACAAATAAACTCAAGTTACACTTCACCTGTTCATGACAGACACACAAACACATAAATATGAAAACAGTGACACAATAATTAGAAGAATAAATTAAAGTTACAAACATATATAATCACAATAAAGTGACCATAACACATTGGAGTAGTGAGAGAGAGAGAAGTGCTCCTCAATAGCTAAACATCTCTTCTGGTTGATTGTACATGGTCTCACTGTTGTCCAACTGTACGCTGACGGTATCTACATCTCTGTATCTGTATGTTATAACCATGCTCCCATATTAGCTTTTGCTCATTGTACCGGAGGCCAGATTTGCTTTTAACCAGGGATGAATGCTGTTACAGACCTTATCGTAGATGACTTTAACAATGAGCGAGCAGCTCGGACATGTCGCCACGTCCTCCCCGTTCTCCAGATCCTCCTTTAACACAAACACACACTTAAGTTACAAACGGTTCACTGCTGCTGTGACAAGAGAAAGGAAAGTTGTTTCTCTCCCAAAGAAAAAGAGGGTTTAAAACATGTTTTTATATAAAATTAAACCCCACTGAAAATTTAGCAAGTTATGTCCTTATCTTCCAGCCTAACTAAAACAAGATAGAAACACGAGTAAATATTAAACAGTTATGAAACATGAACTGATAACAGGATGTTCTATATGCAAAGTTCACCATAAAGTTGAAGAGTGAAAGTTTTGAAAACATTTTCTGGTCACTATGGAAATTTAAAATGACAACAGTTTGGTATTAAGTCCTTATTGTGCCCAGAACTGATCAATCAGAGCCCTTAATGTAAAATCAAGAAATGATAATCACTAATAAATCAGAATGGATTTCTGTAATAAAAACAAACTGCTCCGCTCCATTTAAAAAACAATAAATTATATGACTTGTTCACATTGTGCTCTGGCTACTTTTACTGTACCTAGTAAAACATAATGAAAGAGATTTTATTTATCAAAATAAATAATCAATTCATTCCAGCCAAATTCATGAAAAGGTTTTGGTGATTAGCCGAAGAAAAAACTAAGTGGCTACTTTTCATACAGTTCGGTTTGAGGTTAGTGATGGGGTTATGATTGATAGTTACGTACTGAGGAATATGAGACTGAGAATCATACACATGTGCGTGAGTGTAAAGAAAGTGGGCAAATAATCTAGTTTAAATACCAAACTGAACCCCCTTTTAAAATGTAGAAATATTTTATCCTAGCCCTAATGACAAGTCGGGCAAAATCATGTCGAGTTTCATTTAAAAACTACGTGGTTCAATTAAACTGGTCATTAAATCCCTACCGAGTTCACCAGAAGACCTCAGTGGTTAGTAGAAATAAAACAATATTTCTTTTATAACGTAAATATACTGTTGAAGAGGTTTAACCCCAAATTTAGTGAATTTTGATGTGAAGTCGTTCGGAGTAAGAACATTGTAAATTTGTTCTTAAGAATGAAAAACACGTATCCTAGACTAACGGAAGCGCAAATGTTTAACTCGCACTATATTTTAATTCGGTTAATAGTCCTCTGAAGTCGAAACTTCTAATTAACCACAGAAGAAGACAGCTACCGGTTAGCCGTTAGCTTCCACTGAACTTACTTTAGTAATGGCGAATTTGTCTCCGCAGGGACAGGGAAAATAATACGTTTCTGTGTCCTCGTCATATTCAAAGTCCTCAATCTCTATTTCATCGTGAAACACAGACATTTTGTCATCAGTCTGGCCTAAACTATTATCGAAACTCACTGTCACCTCAACATCTAGTCATTTAGAATCTAAGCATGTGGTGTGACGCAGTTTGATTACGTAATTGACAGTTGTCTGAGGCCTGTGACGTCGTTTCTCTTCTTCTGCTTCCTACTATACCGGCGTGTGAAAAACTAGAGGAGAGAGATGATCAAAAACAGACAAATGAGTCGAATCACAAACCATGTACAAAGCGAAAAAACAAATATTAAATAACAAGAACGAAAACACGCGAGTCTTAATACATCACAGAAAACTCGTTTAATGTGTTTGTGTGCTCGACTCTGTCGTGGTTCCTGTTCATGTCCACCAGGCGGCGCCATCACATCAGACAACAGCAGGTGAACGATAAAACCTGAATTCTACTTTTTTGAAGAAAGTTCTGTACAGACACGACTGGTCAGTGTTTGGTATCTTAAACTACTGAGATTTTCAAATGGAGTTTGGTGTGGAGTCCAAACATAAGGTTAGGAACATAATTCTGGGTTACACGGTAATGTGAAGCATTAGAATAAGTAGTCACGGTCAACAAAGGCCATCAAACTCTGTTCAAAAATGTGAGGTTGTTTCTTAATCTCTGGAGGTTTGAACAGAACCAATGTAGAACATACAGACAACCACTGTTAATTAGTAGAATTTTATGAAAAAATCCAGTGATGTTTAACAGGAGACCCATATGCCGAACTCGCTATAATACCTCATTGATAAGTGGGCGTCCTTAAAATATTCTCGGATCATTACGTAAAGATGCAACTGACGGCGGGGACTGTAAATCGACATATTTAAATGGAGTTAAGTCTGCCTATAATAAGCTAATTTAATTGCACTTCATTTCTTTGCATTGCTTTCTCTTTTTCCTTTTCTTTTGTCATTTACACTTTGACTCATTTGTTCTGTTACGTCTTTTCCCTTTTTCTTTCTAATTTCTTTCTTTCCATCTTTGTTTTCATGTTTCTTCCAAAACTGCACTTTGAACAAGGTGAATTTATAAAATGCAGTCAGGCAGGATTTCTCCTCTGATACATTCAAACACATAAACTAACCACATCTTGACCTGTGCTGACATGGTGTAAACCAGAGGTCACTGTCTTTCCTGCAGTTTTGGCTTTGACATTGAACATTTTTCCTGTTTTTGTTTTTCAGACAGAAATTCCTGAAAAAAAAAAACTGTTAAATGAACTTTTATTGTTTAGTCGGACATTACAGATTTCTGTTGTGCCAAATCACTACACAAGGTTTTTTGTCATCAGATCAGAAACCTGGTGTGAGTTGTCATCTTTGTTTGAACCAACAACACTTTTCCAACATATTTTCTGTAGCCTCTAAAATGATTTGCCGACTTCACTTCTCAGTGACTTTCACTCTGTTCTTTTAATTACTTGGAGATGCAGCTCTCAGTCTGGATGTTCTGTCTTAACCCGTTGCACCTTCCACTTGTTTCCTGTTTTTCTCACAGTAATAATCTGAACCGGGCCCAGGGAGACATCATGTTAACGGTTTGTTTGTGTTGGCCCTGCTTGGTGATGCTGTGGGGGTCTCCAGGGGCCAGGGCCAATGATGCCATTAACTTCAAATGCCTTTCAGACAGAGATGAGGGCATCACAACATCCTGTCTGCAGCCGCTGAGAGATGCTGTTGTTTCCAGCAGCCAATCACTGCCTGCCCTCACTGAAGGGGGGGTAGGGGCGGAGGGTCTTGGCAAAGACCTGGTCCCACTTAGCTGGACTTGTATGTGTGTTGAACAAATGAGCGGTTTCCTCTGAGTTCCTGCAGAGCTGGCACTGCTCACAGGACATCCCCCTGCCCCCGACAGTGTGGGAGGTGGGAAGTAAAGAGTGCAGACACAGGAGACCCAGGGCCCTAAGACTCGGACCATCGCCGTCATGAACTTGACTATATGTGTTCTGGAGCTGCTGGGGGTATTCTTCTCAGCGGGGGCCTGGCTCGGCTCACTGACCACCACCCTGATGGGAACTTGGCTCACCCAGTCCACCGAGCTCCTGCCCACCGAGAGCTATCAGATGGGGCTGTGGGAGATCTGCGTGGTGCAGGACATGGGGGTTCTGGAGTGCCGGCCCTACAACAGCCTGCTGGGTCTGTCACCGGACATCAAACTGGCCCAGATCTTCATGTGCACGGCTGTGGCAGTGGGGCTGCTGGGACTGTTGCTGGCCATCCCCGGCCTGCACCTGGTCAACAGCTGCCGGGACAACGTCAGGTGCAAGAGGGGCCTGAAAATGGCAGCAGGGACCCTGTGCATGGCGGCTGGGGTACTGGGGCTCATCCCCGTCTCTTACGTGGCCTACAAAACGGTGGATCGGTTCTACGATGAGACTTTGCCGGACATGGTCCCACGCTGGGAGTTCGGGGACGCCCTGTTCTGTGGCTGGACATCGGGGTTCCTTCACCTGGTGGCGGGAACTCTGCTGCTGATTTCCTGTCTGCGTCTGCAGAAGCAGAACTCTAACACACCTGTCCCCATGGCTCAGGTGTGGCTGCAGCCGGGAGTCCCCTTTCTCAGGACCAGATTTGAGTATGTCTGAGACTCCTACTTGCCAGGGCCCGGTTCTCCATAAAACTCCTTTAATCATGTCCATATGGTCTGTTGAACAGGTTCAGGGTTTTTCTGTGGAGAGAACAAACTGTAAACTGTCATTAAGCATTTCACTGAGAAAATGTGTTTTTATTCTGGTGTTATTCTGTCTGGAGCAGCAGAAACACAAACTCTGTGTCAAAGCCTCTTTTTAGAAACACTGAATTCAGCCTGACGAGTCTCGTCTGTGGAAAATGTTAAAGCTTTTGTATCGTTTGTTTTGTGGGTCTGGTCACAGCGCTCAATCTGACGTCCAAAATATTTCCAGTGATGCAACATCTTATTGCACATGATACATATTTTAAACCCTGTCAGCTTCAATCAGTCAGATGTTTTATTGTGAGGAATTTTTTTTCCTGGAGCCAAAGCAACAAAAAAAGCTGCTGTTTGTTTGTGCAAGAACTGTTCTCACAGAATGTCTGAATACATGACACACGTCTGTCTCTATGAGCTGGAAACAGATTTAATCCCACTGTAGTGTTTTCTGGAAACACATGATCATTTCTGTAAGCCTGAGGCTCCCCCACCTGAAAAACACTGATTTATTGATGATCAGATATGAAAAATGCTCCATTATCAACATTTTTACTCAGCAGGTATAAAAGATGATTAAAGTTGAATTTAAAGGTTAAATAAATGTATCTTAACATCAGGGAGCTGCGGTCAGGCTGACAGAAAAGCCCAAATGTGTCTACAGGTGTATGTATGTTGTGTATTTGACTGTTGAGAGAGAGAGAAGCAGCTGGTGTTTGGTTCAAAATCACATCGTGTTCAATCACATGCTGAAGAATGATTTGTACAGAATTATTACGATCTGAATCCAGAGTGTTGCCAGCAGATGGCTGTAAAGACAAGTAGCATGTAAATAAAGATCCTGCATAATCAAAGCATAGAGTGGGTGTTTGTCCTGTATTTGTTGACCCCATCAGCAGCAGCAGAACGAGCAGCAAACAGCTCCAGTGTGCAATGGACATACACACAGCCGCCACTGGATCCCTGTGACACTGAAGGGAACTTAGAAACAGGAGGGTTCTCAGGCAGCCTAGTTCACATGTGATCAGTAACATATAAAGTGTCAGTTTCAGTAATGCCCACCACTAGATGGAAGGTTAGCAGCTGAAGGAAACAGCAGCTTCATCTTCATCACTGGTCCATGTGTCCTGCTGTGTCAGTTTCCTCTCGGAGTGTCTGAATGGTTGACTACAGCTTCTCTGTACACAGAGAGACGGCGGCTGTTGTTCTGCTCCAACAATACGTTCATTATCACCCGACTATCAGCGGCTGGATCCACATCAGTCCACTATGGCAACCGCGTCATGTGACCTGTTCAGATTCGTATAATTATTGTGACAGTTGTTGAATTTTTTCCTTTTGCCAAAATGTTTCTGATCTAACTAGATGATCAGGTTGGAAGAATTTACAGTGGAACGCTGCTGATCACAGTTTTGTCCCCTGAACGTGATGAGGCAGCAGCTCATCTTCCATCCTGGGTCTGACAGCTGTAAATATCTGCCCTCTTTTCCTTCTCATTACAAGTTTTATGGAGAGGGTGTGAGTAGAACAGTGAAAAGGAAATCCTCATCAGTGGACGGTATACGACCTGGCAAGTGTACTAAGAAACATCATGTGGCCACTGTGTTAACTGGAAAGGTGACCTTGTGTTCGTGCTGTAAATAAGCCCCATCCAGAGTCAGAGGCCTGACAGCATGCTGCAGGCCTGGGTCCTCACACTCACAACACAGGGTCAAACATGAAAGCGCAGCTCACCGCCTTCCCTTTAATTGCCCTCTTCCGTTTTGGGACAATAGACCGTGATCTGAAAAGACCTGGTCTGGGGGGCGAGTAGAGAGAGGTACGTCATGTGGTCCCAGAGGAAGTGGGCCTCCTCACCCTCACATTGTTTCACAGCGGCTCTTATCATAAAGCCATGAAGCCCACTCTGCCAACAAGGACGGACCAGAGCCGGAGCATCCTGACTCACAACAGCTAGTGACTGTCTGATGGCGGGAATGACTGCTCTCCATGTGTCCTTGGAAATCCCTGATGTGTTTCTCAGACCCTCTCAGCTGACACAGGAGGAGGACACCGGTGGTCAGGGCCGCTGCAGACGTGCTGCTGTGAGCACAATGTCGGACCGGCTCGTTTCTCACGCACAGGCATCTGTCATGGGACATGACTGCAACAATGTTATTTACAAATGTGTGTGGAGAGTTGGGGAACTGTGTCTCAGCCTGAAGGCCTGTAGCCAGATGTGTGGACTGAGATCTGGTACAGTACACACCTAGCAGTGTGAGCCTGACAGTCAGAGTTCAGGGCAACAATCATCAATACACACATCTACAGATTTGTGTTGAGTGTTTATTTCCTTTGTTTTCAAACCAGACTCTGGTTCCTGAGCAGTGGAGGTTAATCTCCATCAGCTCCAGTATGAATCACACCAACCACAGCTGGAACCCTGCAGACAGTGTTCACACAGTGTGTTGTTGTGTTACACAAGGAAGGAAAGAATTAAGGCTGGAAATCAGCGTTTATCTACAGGGGAGTGTCTCCATCTAAGATCAACAGCCAGTGAAAACAGAAGCAAGTCAAAAATCCTCAGTAATGGTTTTTATCTCGGCAACTCAGCAGCTTGCAAATCAGCCAGAGCGCTACACTAAAGTGTTGATTTAACAACAGGAAAGTCCAGTCAGTAGTTTACTGCAGTGCTACGCTGTCTACATCGTGTTTTTATATAATATCTGTGCACAACAGCAACAGTCAGCCACAAATTGTCTGTCATTATTGTGACTTATTACAGGTTTACTGACTGTTCCTGTCAGTGTGACCTGAATCACTGACAGTCACTGCAACAAGAGCAGTTGTGTGTTATGAACAGTACCAGTGTTTGCAGTTAGAGGTAACACTGTGCATCTATCCACAGCCCATAACAACATACAACGCACAAGACATCATGTGTTAATCTCACATGATCTTAAACTGAACACGGAGTCACCACACGGACAATGAAGTGATCAGACTCTTATTGTCAACGCTCTCACTACAGGTGAATGCTCAGGACGAGAAGTGATCAGGCTCTTATTGTCAACGCCGTCCCAAACACAGCGAAGTAAATGAGCCAATGCAGGTGAGCAGCCGACCCCTCTCACTACAGGTGAATGCTCAGGACGAGGCAGAGACCAGACACACCAGTGAGCCACACACTGCTGCACTGGGAGAAATGTGAGGCTTGTCTGCCGAGGCCGAGAACAGCCATCACGGTTAGTGTCTGGAGTCACAGTCGCTGGTCTCAGCCCGTTTGCTCCACTAGCCTCTATCGCTGCACAGAGCAATGTGCTGGAGGCTAGAAAGACTGAAAAATCAGACAGAAAATAAAGAAGTTACATGTGTTTGCACTTACAGGATGTGGCAGACTTCACCATCAGTCTGAATTGCCACTGCAGCTGAAGCCAACAGGTAAACATGCACTAACTGAAACCGTTTGATCAAAGGTTGTGTGAAGACGTCTCACTGGACTCTCTCATCATTTTCTGACACTTGACTGATGAATAACAGTTGTCGGCGTTGGCCTCAGTGTGTGTGTCTGTGTCACTGAGAAGCAAAGTGGGGACCAGAGCTCCCAGTATTCTAACAGTCAGGGACAAACAAGCCAGTTTACAGCAGCAGAGGACAGGAAGTCATTCAGCAGATCAGATGTGTGCGTGTCAGAAAACATCCACTGATACTTCAACAACCAGAAGAAAGTGGCTCCAGAAAAGAGCAGAGGAGAAATCCAGAGCAGGAGGAAGGGGAGCAGCTGACAAACAGCAGGTGTGTCCGTTCAGGTGCATCACTCCAGGTTATATCTGCAGGTATATCCACTGCTCTGATAGTTCACGTCACCTCTCTGTGTTGTGGAAAGTGCTGCGGGTCCTCAGTGTGACCACCTGAGGGCGGCAAACACTCATCAGATCAATAACGTGATCAGGAACATTGGAGCTGATCTGGGTTAAAGTGAGAAGGAGCAGAAATAGGTGAGCGATCAGCGCCCTCCAGTGGTCAGAGGAGGGAAGTGAACAATGTACTCCAGTACAACTGTGAGGTACCTGTACTTTACCTGGGAATTGCTCTGCTACTTCATGTGATTCCACTCCATGTCAGAGACAAACCGTGTGCTTTTTACTGCACTATATGGATCTGATAACTTTAGTTCCTTTTCAGAATCAGATGAATCAAACCAAACACAGTAGAATCATCAGATTCTATTGATCCCTGTGGGAAATCCACCAGCTACTCAGCAGGATGTAAAGTACTTCACAGTATAAGTATATAAAGGTAGTTAACATCAGCTCCACCTTTACCAGCTGCAGCATTAAAGTGATGAACAGTAATGTATCAGTCACTATGATCCAGTATCAGAGACATTAATGTAGCATGGACCGTTCTGCAGGATGAGTACTGGTATTGCTGGTACTTCAAGTAGATTTTGATGGCAATACTTTTGTACTTTTATTTAAGCAATGTTTTGAATGCAGGACTTTTACTGTTACTGCAGTAAAAGAACCGAGTACTTAACATGTCTTGATTAAACTGATGTGCAGCTTCTCATCGCCACCAGAGGGCGCCACATCGCCGCCAATGAAAAGTAATGATTCATATTTACAGGAGATATTAGTCCTAATACAGCTGTACATCACTAGTGTGCTCCATCTGTTTGCATGTATGCCCACTACCAGCAGCTGAATGAGCAGTAGGCAGCACCTATGTGGACATCCAGACGATTGTCACTGGATCACTGTGACCCTGAAGGAAACTTAAGACAGAGGAGGATTCTCAGTCAGGTTCTGCAGCCTCTTCTCCTGTGATTAATAAGTGGATTTAAGGAGGTTTGTTCAGGAGGGACATCAGAGCCATGAGAGCCTCAGGAAGTGGATGTCAGGCCTATGATTTAGATACTGGATATACTGTGACTGAAGTGAACATGAATGTGAGCAGCTCTGCTGCAGAATGAGAAGCCCCTCCAAACATGACAGAAGCTTTTCTGTTTCTGAAAGAAAGTGAACAACACTGACTGTGTGCTCTGTACTTCCCCAACAGCCCCAGTAAGGAGGTCACAGTGCTCTGGTTTCACTCTCGGAGGCACAGCAAAGGTTTCAACAGCATCTGCAGCCTGGACAAAAACAAAACTTTTTTGCAGGAGAGAAGGATCAGCCCCTGGAACAAAGCCACACTCTTCATGATAGACCATAGTGGCGAGCTGCCAGAACAGATGTGATGATTTACTGCAGCCACTCATATAAACCACCTCCTGACACCCTGACTCATTATCGACTGCAAAGGTTTATTCTGAAAAACTGTACAAGTAACAGCAAAGACAAAACCATTGACTGTAAAGTCCCATAAATACACCAGCTCCTCTGACAGTGTGTTTACAGGCGAGTGGTACATGGGGCAGTGCTGCACAAGTCTTGCCACTCCAAACTGCAAAACGATGATAAACACATTCTTGAACAAAGACGTGCAGAAGACAGAAAAGCAAACACACAGAACATTTCAGCTGCATCTTATTTAACAGGTCTGTGACTGTTTTACTATAAAAATTCAAGGAAAGAAAAATGTCGTGTAGTTTGAGGCCGATGGTGACAAGGTGGCGTTGTTGTGGCTGTAATACAGAGTCATTATTTCTGCTGAACTGTACAGTGTTTAGTACTTCCTTAGATTTTATTTAAGTGGGTATAAATGAAGTTTATTAATAAATTTGATCTGGGAGAGTTCTGTTAAATCTGACGACCAATAGTAATTTGTAAAAACACAAACACGTGAACAAATCCGTCACACTTGTGTATCTTGTAGCAGCGACACACACACACACACACAAACAATATATTTTGGAATATTTGTACTCTAAGTGTTAGCACTGCAGTTCCCATAATGCTTTGGCAGATCTAATGAAATACAGTGTTCTCTGATTTCTAAGCAGATCTACAGAGATAATGAAGTTGCACTGAATCTAAACACGTGTCTTTCATGTGTGTGTTCACATGTCACTGGGTCAGGACTGTTCCCCCCCACCTCCTTAACAACCTCCATCAGCCATTTGTGTGATAAACAACATCAACAAACTTCCTGTTGTTTTTACAAGTCCTGCTCACAGCTGTTCTGTCACCTCACACCTGTCTGCCCTCCCATGGTCATTACAACACACTGTTACTGGGAACTGCTGCACTGTGTCTACGCTACAAACCGACTCAGTCGAACCTGCCAATGTTGCAAACATCTTTAACCTGCATGTTTGGCTGAAGTCTCACTTCACTTAAATGCACTGAAGAAACTAATGAGAGAAAAACATGAACATGTAACATCTTTGGCTTTTCCACTGTTAGAGACATCAGCTCTGAGCACATCTGGCAGTAAAGTGTCACAGCTGGTTTGCACTGGCTTCTCACAATTTAAAGACAACATTGGCTACATGAGGAAACAATTCACAGAATAATGGAAACTGGACTTAGGGTCACATTACGCTGCTGTTCTGCAGGAATCCTCCAGGGCACCGATTGGGCAGCGTCACTGTGACTGCAGAAGTCATCTCTACAATCATACAACAAGTGTTCCGAGTCCTTCACTGTGACGGTTCCTCTGCACACAAGGTCCAGTCACAAAGACTTCAATCAGGTCTGACTTCCAGGAGTTCAGCGTCCTCCACTGGCTCTACACCGTTGTCTCTCCCTGGCTGTTGCTGTTCAGTCTTTTATAAAACCTGCGCCACGACTGCAGCGTCTTCCCAGACCAGATCCAGAATCCAGATGTGATCCCCACTATCATGGTCATCAGGTACTTGATTATGAACACGGTGAAGTCTGGAGTCATAGGGGCAAAGTTTCCGGCCGGACACGGCACGGCAAAGCGCTTGCAGGTCTGCATGTGCCACGTCCTTTCCCACTGGGGCCGGAAGGCCTGCTCGTAAAAGTAGCAGGCGATGACGATGGTGGCGGGCACCGTGTACAGCACGCTGAACACGCCTATCCGGACCATCAGCTTCTCCAGCTTCTCTGTCTTGGTGCCGTCGTGCTTCATGATGGTGCGGATTCGGAAGAGTGATACAAAGCCTGCCAGCAGGAAGGAAGTGCCGACGAAGAGGTAGACAAGGAGCGGTGCCAGGACAAAGCCCCGCAGGGCGTCCACGCTGTAGATGCCCACATAGCAGACGCCGGTGAGCAGGTCGCCATCCACCTGCCCCATAGCCAGGATGGTGATGGTCTTCACCGCCGGCACTGCCCAGGCTGCCAAGTGGAAGTACTGTGAGTTGGCCTCTATGGCCTCGTGACCCCATTTCATCCCGGCAGACAGGAACCAGGTGAAGGACAGGATCACCCACCAGATGGAGCTGGCCATGCCGAAGAAGTAGAGGATCATGAACAGGATGGTGCAGCCTTCTTTCTTGGTGCCCTGCGCCACCATCCTGTAGCCGTCCTCCTTGAACTTGTCGACACATGCGACTTTGTCATCCAGCAGGAAGCCGGTGGTGTAGGCCACCGCCACCATGAAGTAGCACCCGGACAGGAAGATGATCGGTCTCTCCGGGTATCGAAACCGCCTCATGTCCACCAGGTATGTGAGGACGGTAAAGAGGGTGCTCACGCAGCACAGGATAGAGCAGACCCCAACCCAGAGCCGGCCAAACTTCAGCTCCTCCTCATGGAAATACATCAGGCCACTGGGTTTGGAGGCCTCAC
The DNA here is from genome assembly GCF_001952655.1 of Monopterus albus. Taxonomy (NCBI): domain Eukaryota; kingdom Metazoa; phylum Chordata; class Actinopteri; order Synbranchiformes; family Synbranchidae; genus Monopterus; species Monopterus albus. Next base: position 161,387 of record NW_018127896.1, on the reverse strand, counting down.
AGGGGGCGCCGCAGTCCTTCACCCCCAGGAACTGGTAGCTGAGGTAGGCGGGCACCTGGAGCTGCAGGGGGCAGGAGAAGGGCTGGTTGGTCCGGATGTACGGGGGCAGGGTGACGAGGTCAGGGAGGTTGGGGGTCGGGTGTGACGTGGGGCCTTCGGTGTCGCTGGTGTTCTGACCCACACAGATCTCTCCTGCACCGTGGACCGGGAAATTCTCGCAGCGCAGCCTCTCCGGCCACTGGAAGCCAAACTTATTCATAAGCGCCTCGCAGCCCTGCCGGGCCCGCTCACACAGCGACCTGCAGGGTGGGATGGCCTGCTCCAGAACTGTGCACACAGGAGCATACATGGAGCACAGGAAGAACTTGAGGTCCACGGAGCACTGGACTTTAACCAGCGGGTAGAACTGGTGGACCTCCAGCCCAGCATCCTCCTGGTTGGTGTGTCCCAGCAGGTTGGGCATGATGGTCTGGTTGTAGGCGATGTCTGTGCACAGGGGGATGGAGATGGGCTGACAGAAGCCGTGCTCCGGGATGGAAATCCCCTTGTCATACTGACCGGTGCAGGGCTGGAAGAGGAGCGCAGAGACCAGCGCGCAGGCCGTTGTCCAAACGCACCGCCAGCCCCTCCACACAGCCATGATGGATGACAGCAGAACCGGGAAAGGAGTTTCCACAAAGCAACAGATGCTTTAAAGAGGTGGAGGAGTTCAGCAACACACTATGAAACACAGGAGACGTCCTGCCGCTTCGGGCACCGCTGGTTAATTTCTATGTCTGGAGCTCTTTAATGCCACATTCCTTTATTAATCCACAACTCTAGGACACACTGATGATTTATTCATAATTCAGTCCAGTCTCAGTCCGGATACGGTGACTTAAATTATTCCTATTTCACTGATAAACACTAAAAGCACTGATTAATTGAAAACTCACGTCCTCCGATTTTAATTCAGCTCGTTCAAACCGAGTGGGCACGGACCCGTGGTCTGGCTGCGCCGCAGGTGAAGTGTCCACGTCTCGAACCGACTCCTCGGGACTTTATCCTCAGTAAAAATCCCCAGAGATGCGGGAGAAAAGTTTCTTTGTTGGTAAAACTTTGGTTAATGCGGACCTCTCTGCCGCTCAGAGGGCTTTTTCTCCCTCAGCTCGGTCTGCAGGAACCGGTTTCAAGGCGCCTCCCGATATTAGCAGTGGGCGCCTTGAAACCCGGCCTGGCTGCTCGATCCTCCAATCAAACGCTGTCCTTTCTCCACCGCCTGGCTGCTGATTGGTCGGTGGCGCTGAAAGGGGCGTGGTGTTATTTTGTTTTTCCTGCAAATATTCATGCTTTTGCACAGCTTTTTTCAGGTTTACTCTAAAGTTTCTACTTCAGTCACTTTACTGTGATCAGTCCTGAATTCAAAGTGTTAATCAAAGTACAAAAACCTTTGTAAACACAAAAGTCAAAGTACTCATTGTGCAGAATGTACTGTATGACTTTCTACATTTCTTCCTCTACATTTCAGCAATGGTAGGGCATGTATTCAGATCATTTACTTAAGTAAAAGTACCACACTTGTACTTTTTACTGCAAGTAAGTCAAAGTCCTACATTTTAAATGCTCCTTAAGTATGTGAAGTATAATCAGGATAATGTACTAAGAGTAAAAGAACCAAAAAGAAAAGTGAATAGCAGTATTTAATGCTTTGTTTCATGCAAACAACAGTTTAACAGTTCAAACCTGAAAACTATTACAATTCAAAATAATACAACAAAACAGAGACAGAACAGTGAAATACTTTCCACACTTTTGCATGAAAATCTCAACAGCTGCCAGAGATGACTCAGTTAACTAAACAATGGTTTCAGGTCCCCTTCTTTAATTTAGAACACTTTATATTTTATATGTGTTTTTGCCTGAAAACATCTTAGTTTGCAACGTAACTTCATCTGTCAAATAATGTAGTGGAGCAAAGTAGCACAGAAAGACAATACTCAAGTCAAGTACAAGTACATGAAAGTTGTGCTTAAATAGTATTTGAGTACATGTATTTTCCACCACTGCATGTTTTACTTCTTAGTAGACTTTAAATCCTGCTGAGGAGTTTAACCCCGATCATATTTAGTATTACTGTGACTCTGCTACGTGGTTAAAGCTGTGTAGTAACTGTGCAGTGCAGTAGACAGCGGCAGAAGACGAGGTACTGTCCTGTGTGTGGTATAAACCCAGGCCTGCAAGGCAACGTGCTGCTGGATCACGGACAGGCTCCACATACCTCTGCATTGACTGCAGCCCTGCTTACTGAAATATCACCGCCACTCTGACCTGGGCGTCATCACTCCCCCACAGCCTGACACCTCCTGTTCTCTGCCCTGATCTGCAGCTGGATCCTCTCCTCTACGCTGGAAGGAGGAACAGTACCACAGTGTACAAGTACTCTGCTGCAAGTAGCATGACTTCAGTAAGAGCACACAAGTTTCAGCAGCAAAATATACTTGAAGTAGTAAAAGTATGAGTAGTCATTGTGCAGAATGGCACAGTTCAAGTAAGGGTATATTACTGGATAACAGTTTCTGAAGCATTAAGTTGCTCCGGTGTTGCAGCTGGTAAAGGTGGAGCCGATGTTAACTATAGTCTCCTGGAGTTTCCCTCCAGGAGTCAAAAACTGATCCTCACCTGTAATAAATACGTTTTCCTGGGTCTGCAGACTAACTACAGCTCTCAGAAAAATGCAGTGAAATGGAATGGACTTTGGAGATTCAACGTGTTTCAGCTGCTCAGTCCTGAACCAGCTGCAGCCTCAAACCAGCTACAAACCCAGCTGAGTACAGCCGGGGCAAAGGCCCATGCCCCTCCGATGCAGGAGCAAGAGCCCAGGCTGGAGTATGTTTCAACCATCAGAACAGAGACAGAAAGACTTAACACTGTTTGGTCAAATTCACTTTAATTTCTTATTATTATCATTGATCTGTTTAACCTCTCTCTTCAGGATTCGTCCTCCTCTGCAGTCGCACCGACAGGAATGATGGGCTAAACTATGACACTAGAGAAAAGGAGGTGTCATTTTCTTTTAAAATAGAGCTGAGAGCAGTGGGGGAGGGTGCCCAGCAAGTCTCCTCCCCTTAGTAAACAAAACCTGAGTCCCCCCCAGGTGTGCTGGAACAGATGTAGCTTCCATAGCAGTGTTACCTCCAACACGCTGAACAGTCCCACGAGAAACAGGCACGGCCTCTGATCTGGTCTGTCCAGTATCAGACTGGTGCAGAGGTCTGTCTCCTGACAGTTAATACTCCCCCCACACAGGAGTCATCGCTGACTGTCCTCTAAGGCTTAGTCACAACCATCTAAAGTTATTCCTCAGGTTTCTACTATAAGTCTGCACATGGATGGATTAGTCAACAGAACCACCAGGACCAGGGCCTGAGAGGTCAGGGGCCCCTGGCCCTAAGCCTCTGTATGAGGGGGCTGTCACTCTTTCGTCTCAAAGTCACAGACTCCGTTAAAAGACACAAAATGGGCACAAAGAGACCCATACCACCATAAAGGTCTGTGGACCTGAGTCCACCTTGAAACCAGACTGGACTGGGACAGCTGTATAGAACAATCTGCTCCCCACTCAGAGGAAAGAAACTAAGATCTCTTCCCCCCATCAGCTGATCTGATCTAGGACCAGATCCACATGCAAACTCGGAGTAGGGTCAGGAGGCCAGAGGACTGGTCCGCTGAGTGGCTCAGACTGGAACGGACGCCACCACACCCTCCACCCTTCAATACTTTAGTCTTGTTCAGATTCATGGGGGTTGGGGGGACTGACCATGGGGTGGACAGAATAACAGAAACAACTGCAGCACCAGCAGCTCTGTTCCTAATATGCAGGTTCAGTTCCCCCCCCATTTTCAGATGTAAGAGGAAAAGTAAAACCCTCTGATGGTTTAATTCAGATGTGGAGGGATTTTAAAAAACATGATGCAACAAACAGAACAATCTACGGTAAATCTTATAATACTTTTCCTCTTTGGACCCAGACATGAAAAGATTGATGGAAAATGGTTTTTTAAAAAAGGATAAAATATAAATATAAAACTTAGAGATATAAGAAAATATAAATAAAAATGCAAAAAAGTAAAAATATGGAGATAAGTTGAAATATAATTTAAATTATAAATGTAAACAACAACTAAACCAGTAAAAAGTAGATGTGAAAATGTTTCAGCTCCGAGACATTTTGTTCAACGTGTCTGAGTCTCACTCTGACACGTGATTTATTTAACAGAGGAGTTTCCATCGCTCCTGAGAGAAGTGAGGCCAGTATAAACACACAGCAGCGTTAAACCAAACACACCAACGCCAACGCGCCTTGTTAGGAACTTGACTGGTGCTGCCTCCATCAACTCTTCTCCTAGTGTTTTCTGTTCTCTCCTGTGTGTGTGTAGGAAAAGTAGAGGACTGGGGAGATCAGGAGAAAGAGAGGAAGGAAAGAAACAAAAAGAAAATACCGGAGAAAGCAAACGATGGAAAAAGTGAATAGGAGCACACCTACAACTCCTCGTTCTCCCGTCGTCCCAAATCAACCGCAACATTATTTATTATATTTACATTCAACTAATCATCAAATGGAACAGTTTGGTTAATTTGAGTCAGCAATCCTTTTCTTTACAGTTTTAAATAATAAAGTTTTAAAATTCAAAAACAAAAGCTGTACATTTCAGGAATTTTTGGAGGAATGTTGTAATATTATACAGCAACCTTGAAAACTTGACTTTATTCTCATTTGAACTCAAAAAGTTACAATATGTTGTTTCTAGCAGTGTTTAACACAGAAAGATGGATTCTAACAGACTGTTTAGTGAAGTTCCTGCACTGTGATATTTGTCATTTGGTTTTTTTTGTGTCGACTGATTTTCCAGTGAACGTCTGCAGTGGTTTAAGTTTCTGCACCAAACTGAGAATGTTCACCACACTTCACTGGTTCACACCCTTTATTCACATCTGAGATTTCAGCTGCAGCCTTCTTCAAATCAGGCCTCTAAAGGAGGAACTGCCCCCAGCACCCTTTGCAGATGAAAAGCCGCCATGTGAAGGGGGTCCAGGCTGGACTGGGGAGGGGGGGGGGGATGTCCTGACATGGCACAGTGGGAGCTGTGTTAAAGAGCACATTATATTAACATCCTATTACCATCCCATTCAGACACATTAACATGACAAGTCTCCTGGGGGGAGTGGGGGGTGGGACCCAGATGCACTCTGGGACGGCAGGGACAAAGGAGCTCCGCCCACAGGTCAGAGCAGAGAAGAAGAGCGGAGATAAAGGAAGAAGAAGAAGAAGGGGGGTCTAAGCTGGGAGAAACCTGAGAAATCTAGATCAGACTGTCCGCAGGGCCGGTCCTGATTCAGGCTCCTCAGAGTCTATTATTTAGCTGTGACATGTTTCTACAGAAAAGGTCTTAGGATCAATTTATTAGGGACACACGGAGTCTAATGCAACTATCTTGTAGTACTGAACATAAGTACTTTTATTCTGAAACTACTGTGATTTAGCAAAACTACTACAACAGACACATTTTCAGAATAAAGTTGAAATATTCGGAGAAATGTCGCAATATTTACAAAACGGAACACCTTAATAAAATGTGATGTTTTGAGAAAAGATGACATTTTCTTATGAAATGTTATTTTGAGAAAAAAGTTTGAAAATTATCAGAAAAAGTCACAACAGTAACAAAAAATAAAAGGTTGATTTCTCTAGTATGTGATGCTTTTCCTCAAAATGTTACAACTTTTCTTCTCAAAATATCAATTTATAAGACATACAAATAAACTGTTGAGACAAAGTTGTAAGATTTTGAGAAGAAAAGTATGTTTAGTTCTGATACTCTGACATAAGAAGTAATTATTTTAAGAGAAATTATGCCCTAATATCTTAATATATGGTGATTTAAGTCTTAAAATATATAATGTTAAATAACAAGAATAATGTTGATCCTGATTCTGTTTAAAGCTAAATATTAATGAGTCACAGTCACTGCTAATTTAACAGCTTTCCTCCTTCTTTTCATTTCCATTGTCAGCTCAGTCTAACCTGGCCAACCCCCAGGGGTCAGAGGTCACAATGGTGCTCGCGCAGAGGACGGGTGAGCAGGACAAACACTTCACACAAAACTGATTATTTTTATTAACGAGTAAAGTCTCAGACTTTAAAATGTGGAAGCAACAAAGTTTGACACAAGAAAAACTGATTAGTGTCTCGGGCCTTAACTCTCAGCTCTGACCTTTGTGCGTTGCTGCTTCCCGTCTGTGCCATGTACCCGGCTCCAGTGTGAACACCGCTGAGCTCGTAAACTGCCACACATGCACAGATGTAACTGAAATGTGAGCCACATGCGCACAACAATAACAACCAGGCTGTGTGTGCGACAGTCAAATGGCCCAGTTTCCTCCCAGACTGCTGGGTTACGATACGTTCCTTCCAGTTTGGCCTGATCAGAAGCTTCTCCGTAAATGTTCAACAAACGTGAAATGTCCTGGTCTGTCCACTGACCCCGGTGCTGTGTTCGCTCGCCTCCATGTTTATTGTCACCAGTCTGTGAGGGGCCGATGCCGAATGATGATGACAGGCCATATGTGCAGATATTACAGCCACATGGATTCTGATCTGACTGTTCTGACAGCGCTGCACAGTCAGAGATTGGCTAGGAATCGCGTCTAGGACCACATATGCAGGTGGCTCAGATCTGGTCTGAGGACATCTGGTGTGGTCTGTTCACACTGCTGTGGACACATCAGATCTGGGAAGCTTCAGCTCTGGTGTGGACGCAGCCTTGGTGCAAGGGGGGTGGGGGGTTGTCTGACTGGAAGGTGCCAGCGTCTGGTTCTGACCCCATCTGCTATCAGCACCTAGAGCATTAAATCCAGTCCTGACCTCTAGATAAACAAAAGAGGAGGCTGCTGCAACATGGAGGATGAAAACCTTAGTAATGAACCTTTACTGTCTCCGTCAGTGACAGTGTGGCTGCGGGATGGGGCCTCCACCTCTCTAACAAGCAGCAGTATGTGATCTGCATGTCAACTCAGAGAAACACAAGCTGACTGTCCTAATGCCTCAGCTGAGCATTGCCATGACGACACACAGCTAATGGTGTTGTGGATCAGCCGCCAGTCACTGATTGAGTCTGATGACGTCCTCGTGATGGACATAGAACCACGCCACAAATGAAGGACACGATGAAACAGGAAGAAGTTTGTTAAAGTGTCCGACAGCAGCGTGTTCAAAAACGGTTAACCTGAACAGTTTTTAACAACACACAACCAAGTACTCCAACACTGTACTTCTACTTACTACTCACTTTTTACTGGACTACATACTTCTACGTTAGTAATATTTTTGATGCAAGACAATTAATTGAGTATTTTTCCAGTGTGAAGTAAAGGATCTGGATACTTTGTATTGTCTTCAGTGTGCTGATTTCTTACAGCTCATCTTTGATTGGCTTCGTTAATATAAAATCTCATGTAAATATAAAGTCTATAATATTTATATTGAAATAATAAAATACATTCATTTAGTTTAATCCAATCTGAGATTTAAATGCCACTGAAGCACATTTTCACATTTCTTGAATTTTACCAGAGTCAGATGCTAAGGTAACAGCTAGTGCTACTCAGCCAAGCTGGTTAGCCTCAGCAGCTCATGGTTGGACTTGGCTGTTTAGTTGGGTGGAACAACAAATTAAAGATGCTGTTGTATAATAAGGATAGTTTTCAAATTGTAATATTCAAGGGCAAAGCCAGTAAGTAATGTAGTTTTAGCTTTAGTAGCAGCTAGCTGTGGCTATCTCAGCTAGCTCTGTGATTAGCTGTCTTTGTTTTGTTTTTACCTCCATCTTGTACTTTCTGGGAACAGGAATTGATTTTTATAGCATAATATCCTTTCATGGACTGATGTTGGTCAACACAAAAATTTTAAACAAATATATTTTTATAGCATTTTAGCAGAATAATCTAATATCACAGTTTCTTTTATTTTTCTAATTCACGTTAGAATACACACTGGTGTGGGGTTAGCTGAGAAATTCCTCTGAAAACAAAAGTTTGTCAAAAAAAAAAAAACAAACAAAGAAAACTAGTTTTCAGGTTAAATAAACTAGTGATTCTTCAGAGGCTGGTTATCAAAGGCGCCTGTGCATTTTAATTTATTAATGATGAGCTGTCTTCGAGTGTCGTGAATCAATTTTCTCTCATCAAACAAATATCCGACGTAAAAACACAGAGTTAAATATGCACAAACAGCGACTCCTTCTCTTTTATCTCACAAATCAAACGTTCACATTATTTCACTTTCTGTCAGTCAAACAAAACTCTATATTTCTTCAGTTACTAATTGTATATTTATACATGAACACACAACAACTTGACGGTACCAGTTTTTGTTTTGTTCTCAAAGTTTTTTTTTAAATTTTTTATAGAAGCACAGACAAACATGTTTATTTTAGGTTTTTGATGAACTAAGTGAACTCTGCAATGAAAAAAAAAGACAAAGAAATAAACAAGGCCCAACAGACAGATGTCAAATTCCTCAAAAACTGATTAATTAAGCGTAAACTTTAAAGGAAAGTGGTTTCTTTGCTGAACAAAAACAACACCAGCTGCAGATCCAAGTGAATTAAATAACAACTAATGAAGGTAAGACACTAAAGACAGGAAAATAAAACATCAAGCAGAATAAAATGAGTCAGACCAGAGTTCATGAAATCTAACTAAAATTTCTGCTTCCATTCCTTTCAATGATATATAAAGAATAAACAGCTTCAGTTTAAAAATGGCTAAACAGTCTGTTTACTTACTTCCTTATTAATAACTTCCTTCAAGGTTCAACGTAATCATGAATTTTTTGTTAAACATCATACCTGGTTTTATTGTGACACAGCCATGAGATTAGCTGATTAGCTTCATTCTAACAATTAAAATAAGGAAGAAGTATGATACACAAATCTATACTAAACAGATGAGGACTGCTCACCCCTCTGCTTGTCTCCTCAGACTGATGGCGGTTTAACTACCAGTTTTTTGCAGCATGCAGCAGGGAGAGTTGGAGCTTCCTACCGGGGTGGAACATGTCTCTGACTTCTGTCTCCAGATAGATACCAGGAACCTTGAAGATTGACACTGCTGGAACACATAAAAGAACAAATTGTGGGTTTTGTGTGGTTAGCAATTTAGCATGTGTGTGGTTTTGTTAGTAAGTATGCAGTATATTACCTTATTAGCATGTATGGCTATGTGAATATGTGCATGGGTATGTTAGATTGTTAGCATATTAAATATGGCTGTGTTAACATGCTTTAGCATGTTAACATTTAGCTCTGTGCTAGATTTTTTAGGTTGTAGTTTAGGTTGTACTTACTGTCTCTGAGGTGCATGATGGAAGGAGGCAGCGTGCTGAAGTATGGGTGCTGCAGAGCATCCTGAGCTGAGATCCGGTGTGTGGGGACCCCCTTCAGCATTCTTTGGACCAGGTCCTCGGTCTTGTAGGGCAGCTGGTTCAACCTGATCCACATCAACACAGGCATGGCATGTCATGCTGTTAGCATGTGTACCACCATATGTGGCATGTTAGCGTTTTGTCCAACCCTGTTAGCATGCATATGGTGAATTAGATGGTTAACGTGTATAGCAGCACTCTCACAGTATTACCATGGATTTGGCATATTAACACGCATGCCATGATACTTTGTATTAAATTATAGCAGGCTCCATGCTAACATTTTAGCACACACTGTGCTAAGTGACAGTTAGCCTACCTTTTCCAAATGGTTTTAAACTGTTTTGGCTTAGATTGAACAAACCACTCTACAGAAAGAAAACACAATTAGCAAAGGTTAGTGACACGCTAAAGTTACTTGAGAATACACTGAGAGAATGATAGGTTTTTGCACTTCATTTCCCCATAATACCTTGGGGGATGTACACAGAAGTATAGTGAGTCAGCAGTTGAGCTGTGAGCTACAACTTGAGCCTACATTTTATTTCCATGTAGTCACAGTGTCCCCATTAACAGCAGCAGAATGATCAATGAGCAGCTGCCCTGTGCAGTGTCCCCATGCATGTGCAAACAACTGTCATTGGATCACTGTGACACTGAAGGAAAGCCTAAAAACAAGAGGATTCTCAGGCAGGTTCTGCAGCCTCTTTTCTCTTGTGATTTCTAAGCGGGTTTATGGAGGTTTGTTCTGGAGGGACATGAGTGACAATGAGCAGGGGTGCCGCTAGCAGTTTTGGGCCCTATGAAAAAATTTGAAGTTGGTACCTCTAAGCTAGTCTCTGTGGGCCCCCAAAGTTCGTGGGCCCTTAGAATCGTCCTAACTCCCCCCTCCCAACGGCGCCGAGATCCTCAGAAAGTGGACGTCACACTAAATCAGATCAACATGTGTTTCATGTCTGTGTGTTCACACTTGACTGTGAAGGAGAGAAAGTGTTTCTTTATGAAGTCACAATGTTTAATCCCTGAGCTGCTGTATCACCCATCTGTGGGTGGAGGTGAGAGAAGGTAAACTGCAGCTGTGAGGAGTTTACAGTAAAACATGTCTTCACTGCTGATGATTAATGTGGAGTTCAGCTGCTGATCTCACTCTGTGGTTTGACAGTTGTCCAGTTATTTCTTTTCTCCTCTTTGTTCTCACTGTTACAGATCATTATGTCTACACACTCTCAGGCCTGATTCCTCCATGCTGAGAGAGGACAGCTCATATCTGTATGATAATAGTGGATATTTGTCTGTGACTGTCTCTTAGTTTCAGTGACCTTTACTCAAAGCTGAATAAAAGAAACATGTGAATTAAAAACTAGAAATACATAAATAAATAATTAGATTCTGCAGGATGCTCTAAACAAATAAAATGAAAAAAAAAAATCTTTAAAATGACCATTAAAAATAATTTCTGGGACAAGTGGTGGGTGGGTTAACTCACCTGGTTTATAATTGGGTAGCAGACTGACTCCAGGCCAGCCATCCTCAGTTGGCACACCCAGGACCTGCAAAAACACACAAAGTAGTACTAGTAGTAGTAATAGGAGTAGTATTGTGGATCATTAGTTCCTCACCGCCCAGATCTTCTGGAGCTGTTCAAACACATCAGAGACTCCAGGGAATGCTGGCGCCCCCTGCAGCATCTCGATGAAGATACACCCAGCTCCCCTGATTCAAACACAGAAACTTTATTCAGACTCAGACACAGCTGCAGCTGCAGAATGGTGACAGTGATGATCATCTTCACTGAGCAGCAGTGTGTCTGCAGCACTCACCACATGTCCACGGCGGTGGAGTAATCTGTGGACCCCAGCAGGATGTCAGGGGGCCGGTACCACAGAGTCATCACCTCTGAGGAGAAGGTCTGACTGGGGATGGACTTGGACCGCGCCAGACCTGAACTCGCAACCAGGACCAGCAGGACAGAAGGAGCAGTACAGGGCATTTACAGACTGTGATGTTTCTGTGAACAGGAGCTCAGGTCTGCAGGGTTTTAAACAGACTGAGCAGGGAAAACTTGCACAAGTCTGAATGCTGACAGTTACAGGTGGAAGAAAAGGTGACTTACAGTGATTAACACTTTCTTAAACTCGGAATCCCATCTTAAACCCAAACTACTAACAGCCAGTAAGACCTTACACAAGTGCTTACTCTTGACCCAGGTGTCCTAGCTAATTATAGACCAATATCCAATCTCCCATTTATTTCCAAAATCCTTGAAAAAGCTGTTGCAAAGCAGTTATGTGACCACTTGCACAAGAATGATTTGTTTGAGGATTTTCAGTCAGGATTTAGAGTCCATCATAGTACAAAAACCGCATTGGTGAAAGTCACCAATGATCTGCTCCTAGCCTCGGACAAAGGACTTGTCTCCATACTTGTCCTCTTAGATCTCAGTGCTGCTTTTGACACCACTGATCACAGCATCTTACTGCAGAGACTTGAACATGTTATTGGGATTAAAGGAACTGCACGAAGTTGGTTCAAATCTTATTTATCAGAAAGATTTCAATTTGTTCATGTCAATGACAAATGTTCCACACAAACTGACGTTAGTCACAGCGTTCCACAGGGCTCTGTGTTAGGTCCAATTCTCTTCACTTTATACATGCTCCCTTAGGCAATATTATCAGGAAGCACAACATAAATTTCCATTGCTATGCAGATGATACTCAGTTATATTTATCTATGAAGCCAAATGAATCAGGTCAGCTGGTCAAACTTCAAGCATGTCTTAAAGACATAAAGGCCTGGATGACCTGCAACTTCTTACTTCTAAACTCTGACAAAACTGAAGTTATTGTGCTTGGGCCTGAAAACCTTAGAAATCTGCTGTCTAATCATATAGTTACTTTAGATGACATAGCTCTTGCCTCCAGTACTACTGTGAGGAACCTTGGAGTCATCTTTGATCAGAATATGTCCTTTAAATCACACATAAACCAAGTCTCTAGATCTGCCTTCTTTCACCTGCGCAATATTGCAAAAATCAGGAGCATCCTGTCTCAAAGTGATGCTGAAAAACTGGTCCATGCATTTGTTACTTCCAGGCTGGACTACTGTAACTCTTTACTATCAGGATGTCCCAATAATTCCCTAAAAAGCCTCCAGTTAATCCAAAATGCTGCAGCCAGAGTACTGACAGGAACTAGCAAGAGAGATCATATCTCTCCCATATTAGCTTCTCTCCACTGGCTCCCTGTAAAATTCAGAATAGAATTTAAAATCCTTCTCCTAACATACAAAGCCCTTAATGACAAGGCTCCATCGTATCTTAAAGACCTCGTAGAGCCTTATCATCCTAACAGAGCACTTCGCTCTCAGAGTGCAGGTTTACTTGTGGTTCCTAGAGTCCACAGAAGCAGAATGGGAGGCAGAGCCTTTAGCTATCAAGCTCCTCTCCTATGGAACCAACTCCCAGTCTCAGTTCGGGAGGCGGACACCCTCTCTACCTTTAAGATTAGACTTAAGACGTTCCTTTTTGATAAAGCTTATAGTTAGGGCTGGATCAGGTGACCCTGAGCCCTCCCTTAGTTATGCTGCTATAGGCCTAGGCTGCTGGGGGCCCCATGATGCTCTGAGTTTCTTTCCCCTCCCCTCCTGCTCTCCTCTCCTCTCCTCCCCTCCCCTCTCCTCCCCTCTCCTCTCTCTCCCTATGCTTCTATATGCCACCATTACACATCACTAACTTTGTGTCTCCTCTCTCCCGTAGTGTGTCCTCTCTCTCTCCCTGTACCTTTCTGCAGGTTGCCCTGGCCTTGGAGCTCTACGTCTCTGATGAGCAGTCACCAACCACATCAGCCTGATCAGTGTTTGATTGTTGTGTCTTGTTGCTTTTCTTCTTTTGTCTCTCCTCTATCCACTCACCCCAACTGGTCGAGGCAGAAGGCCGCCCACCAAGAGCCGGGGTCTGTCGGAGGTTTCTTCCGTTAAAGGGAGTTTTTCCTCCCCACTGTCGCCAAGTGCTTGCTCAAGGGGGATTTGTTGGGTTTTCCCTATGTAATAATATTGATAACAGTAAGGTCTAGACCTTACTTTGTAAAGTGTCCTGAGATGACTTTTGTTGTGATTTGGCGCTTTACAAATAAAATTTGATTTGATTTGACAAGTGGTTACTGTCACAGTCTGTGCTGGTTCCACTCTACGTGGTGCATTCCGTCGCTCACCAAAGTCGGCCAGTTTGAGTTCTCCCAGGTGGCTGATGAGCAGGTTCTGAGGCTTCAGGTCTCGGTGGAGGATTCTCCGGCTGTGGATGTAGCCGAGGCCTCGCAGCAGCTGGAACATGAAGATCTACAAGACAGCAGACGGAGCTCACCTGAGCTCACATTCGCTCTCGTGTTTCTGCTCTGACATAATGTAGTGTTGTCAATAGTTTGTACTTTAAATTATTTCCATATTCTGCCACTTCTATAAACGTGTACTGGTCTGTATTTACTGACAGCTGAAGTTACTTCTTTGGACTTAAACATAAGACCTGATGATGTTCAGTGCTCAGGTGAGTCCTGACATACCCGCACGTTGTGTGAGTGCAGACCTCCGGGGTGCTGGGTCATGTACTGGGCCAGGTCTGTCTGCTGCAGCAACCACAGAAGAAGAAGAAGAGAGCAAGGAACAAACTGAATGTGAAGTATTGTTATTTCTTTTATTTTTATTACGAACCAAGTTCCCACCATAAATGGGTTCTTTAAAATACAATAAAGAATAGTTTTAAAATGTTTAACTCAGACACAATGCATGCTGGGAAATCTGCTGCTTTTGTTTCTTTAAAATATTCATTTAATGAGTTTAAAGTTTAGATGGAAGCCAGTGGTCTGTAATACAGCCACCCCCTCTCAGGTCACACTGTGATACAGCGCCCCCCTCAGCTGAACATGCTTCTCACCACATATTCTAAGACAAAGGTGAGCGACTCTCTGGTGTGGATGATATCATGGAGGAGGACGATGTTGGCGTGTTTCAGACGTTTGAGCAGAGATGCTGTAAACAACAAACACATGCCCACAGGTGTATTAATGCATGTACTGTTTGTGTGTTTGATCAGATGAAGTAACAACCTGATGGACCACCTTCTCTGATGGCCGTGAATGGGACGCCCTCCTCTGTCTTCATATGGATCACCTTCAGAGCCACCAGCTGCCCGTTTATCCTCCACAGAACAAGAAAACAACAATATCAGGAAAATAATACATGAAATAAATAGATAAGTGAAGTAAACCTCTTTAATTCACTAGAGAATCATGGTTGACCGCAGAGAACTAGCTGCTGAATATCTGGACCAAAACCCCTTTAGAAACTGATTCTTTTTTTAGCTTACAGTCGCACACCTGATGGATAAGAGTGGAATCACAGGTGACTGATTTTGCAGATATGCATAAGAAACTGAGACACTGATTTTATTTATATAAGGTACAGATTCACATCTTTGAAATAAAATAGAATAAAACTTCCTGTAGATTTATGATCCAAGCATATATTTTGCTGTTATTCTGAAACAGTCCATTCTGCATAATTTTATTTTATTTGGTACTTTGATTATATTTCAGTGAAACCTTGAATGCAGGACTTTTCTTATTAGTACTTTTACTGCAGTAAAGTGTACTTTTCTTGCCACTGCAACAAAGACAGATGCAGTGTTTGCTGGTAAACTTGTGTGAACATAGAAGTACTTAAACCAGATGTGTAGATGTGTTCTGAGGGAGGAAATGTGTCAGAGTCATGTTGTTGTTCATGATGAACTCACAGCACACTGCGGTTCATACTGACCTGCTGATGCTTTTGTACACGGATGAGTACGCGCCTTCTCCCAGTTTCTCCAGGCTCACGTACGACTGAGCGGCTCCGAACTGCAGCCCTGGTTCCTGAACAAAGCACACGCATGTCACATGTGTGTCACGCTGTACGTTACATGTCATAAATCATGTGTCACGTCTCAGCATGCCAGCTGACCCAGGGGAACTGGTCCTTGTTGCTCGGGCCTCTCAGTGGATCGCTGTTGCTGCGTCCTCTCTGAACCGGCAGCCGCCGGACCTGCAGTGTATGGAACCAATAAGGCTGAGACCCGGAGAGAGGCAAGGCAGACCCATCTGGATCCTGCTGGGAGACAGGACCAGGACAGGAAGTGACGGCCTGAAACCTTTAAAACGCTTTAAATCATGACCTTAAGAAGATAAAATGCTGCAGATCACTGACAAGCGTGTGCAATACCAAAACAGTCTTATTACAGTCAACATTTCATTCCAGCTGTGGAATCACAATCTCCTCAGTATCTGATTTGCAATAAACAAATCTGCCATCTGCCAGTTTTATCATAAAATAGATGTTATTTAATAACCACTCTGATCATCCCTGATGATTATGCCCCTCTCGCTGGTCACACACAGGGATACACTCTAAAAAATTGACAGTCTGGGGTTCATTAGACAAAACACAGTCAGAAAACACACAGAAAAACTATAGCCAGAAGGTTCACTGTCAGAAACTAAAACCACATAGTTTAAAAGGCTCGAACATTCCAAAATGTTCTTCCAGTAAACGTTACAGTAACGCTGTGCTAACGCTCATATTTCAGCTTGGTCACATACCTCAGCAGGTGGGGGCCAAGTTGAGCTCCTGCTTTTTCTGCAGCTGAGATCCTCCATCTCCACCTCCTCATCTCCTTCTTCTCTCTTCCCTTTCTTCTCCTCATCCTCCTCTTCCTCACCACAACAGCACCTCCTCATCCAGCACCTAGCCTCCCTCACCCACCGGGACAAATCCTCCATCCTTCCTTCTCCTCTCTATAAAATCTCTATGATCCTCTTCCTCCTCTTTTTTTCTGTCTCATATGATCCACATGTTTCAGCAGCAAACAGGGTCCCATGACTGCCCCCCCCCAAACTTTTAAACAACAGTCCTCTCTCAACTCAAGTGTGTTTGCTGCCCCCAGTGTCCACTGTCCATAACTACAACCTATTTACTGTGATACTGTTCAAACTTCAGTGTAGAAAACAACAAGAGGCACCGTAAAAAAATAACAAAAACAACGGGTACTCTGTAAAAAATGTTAAACTGGGGGGTACACTGTAAAATATATATATATAAATCAGGAGAAAAGTGAGAATATTTCTACAGTTGTTACATTCCGTCCTGCAACATGAATGCCTCAGCTAAAGTTGATCACAGTCTGTCCAACAGTTGTTAAAATATTTTAGTGTGAAGTGTTAGGTGGACTTTAACATCCACAGAACAGCACTTCTAGTAAGGCTAAATCATTCAATAATAAGAGTTAATAAAAAGTGAAGCTTTGATGTATCAAATTATCCATCAGAGGGTTGCAACTTGTCTGCTAATTAGTCTGAAACAATGCTTTAGGAACCCTAAATATTAAAACTTTATTTTAGAAAAACAAATCACAATGATTTTTCTACTGATCACATGTGATCCAGCTCGGTCATGTTGAGGGAGTGCCCACATTGTGTGATGCAGTGCTGTGACTTCCTGAATCTATAAACCTTGTCAGCCCCTATTTCAATTTGTACCTTCCTCTCTGTGTCTACTTAGCCATCAATAGAGTGTCAGATTAGAATTTAAATACAGCACCACATTTTCTTTTATTCCATAAAACTCTGCAGACCTGAAGCCATAGCCATCAAACTTTATTGATCCCCTGTGGGAAATTCACCAGCCACCCAGCAGGATGTAAAGTACTTCACAGTATAAGTATATAAGGTAGTTACCATCAGCTCCACCTTTACCAGCTGCAGCATTAAAGTGATGAACACAGTAATGTATCAGTCACTATGATCCAGTAGTATTGTGATACTTTTCTATTTGTACTTAACACTTTGAATGCATGATGCTTACTTGGTATGACTACTTTTACTGCAGTAAAAGTAGAGTACTCCACCGCAGGCTAAAGAACCCTGACCTCTCATCTGTTACAAACTTAGTTTACTTTGTATATTTTCACCATGGTGGATACTGTGACCACTGGGCTGATTTAAAGGACCAGACTGACAACACAATGTGAGCAAAGAATAATTTATAGAAGTAAACTGTGGAAAAGGAGCTGGCATAACCTTGACATGGAGACAGGGCTGAGCCACGAGGATCTGAAAATGAAACTGAATGTTGGCCAGAGATGAAGCAACAGCAGCACACATTTTCATTTAGGAGAGGGCCGTTAGTCCAACCTGTGACACTAAACATCAGAAGGCCATAATAATATTATTTAGACGTTTAAAGGTTTGAAAATGTGACAGTTTATTTGGTCATTTATCCAGTGGGCTACAAGTTGAGGTCCGTCTTTATCCAGCCAGATTTCTCCACTAACTGGCCCGAATAAGCAGCGTCCTCACAGACATACGCACAACTGGCACCAGATCCCCGTGACACTGAAGGAAGCGGGATTCTCAGACAGGTTCTGCTCCTACCAAGACTTCTCAGCTGCCACAGCACTAACGGGTTAACGCGCTTACTGTCATAGCAACTGTGTGATCGTGTTGACAGCAGCCAAACTACGGCTTCGGTTGTTTCACCTGTCCCTCTTCAGTCTCAGCAGCCTGAGGAGGACGCACAGAAAGTCTAAATTACAGGCTGACTAACTTTTTCCACAGAAACCGGTGTAAATAAATGAAAGCACCTGTGCTCACGAATTCTCAAGAAAGTACACATGAGCCCAGCGGGCTCCCCATCTTCTATCATCTATAGAATGATAAATCAACAACTGCCTTTTAGTATTCAAGGGCTGTTCCCGCAGAGAGAGAACAAATATGACATGAAAGAAATGTGTAGGCTGCGTTTAAACACACGCACTGCTGCATTCATCAAGGAATAAAAACTGGAGGATCTTATCTGGTATGTATGACTTGGGCTACCAGGTCTATTCTCGTTTGCCTAATTATGAGATAGGCTCATGCTGCGTGATCTTCTAGCTCTTACATGTTGTCTGTGAAATAAATATGAGCCGAAACATCGGGGTGTTTTTATAATAGGTCCATCGTGGAAAACGCCACACTATGTTTGAACAGATACAGGAAGCGGGGAACAAGATGCCGACACTGGTAGCGAGTGTCACTATGAGCTGCATCTTGGACGCCTTTTTCTAGCCGATATCCGCCTTTAGGGCTGCTATGTACACCGAACTGACTGACAGGTGGCACTGAATTACTATGCGACTAAAGATTCATTAAACTCTGGAGGATTTTCAGGCAAGTTCTGAAGCTTTACAATCACCACATTATCTCACTACAAGATGTTCTTTTTTCAGTATTACCTCGTAATCGTTTCCTATTTATGAGACAGTAAATCGCGAGACAAGAGCCTCCGGTTTCTTTATCCTTTAGTGAAAACAGTAAGTTTCTGTACCTTTGTCTTGTCAAATTTAGTTTCACATCCAGTGCCATTGTTGCGCAGTTATTTTTGTGCAATCTAACCTCCACTTGGAGGTAATGCAATCAGTTCTTAATGTTGCACTCATTAACATTGACTGTTGTTAACAAGTTACAGTAGAAACTGCAAAGATGTTGCGCTGGTTGACGGTCAATGTGCTACCTACTCAGGTGTAACAGTAAACTCGGTACAAGAGGATGAGCACAACCCGCCATGCTGTGTTGGTGCGTGGCAGCTTAAACACCGGAATAACAGTAGCAGTACTTTCAGTAGTTGGTCAGTAGCTGCGCATAGACTTGTTATTACTGCGTAGCTCCACGGACTGAGCACTAAAAGCAGATGCATGAATCAGCTTGAAAAGAAGGCGGACATGAGCCGTCGCTCTACCGCTGTCTGAGCCAATAAATACGGGCTGAGCTCGGCCGGACTACCGAGTATGTGGAATTACGAGCTACAGTTTCTTTCTCAAGTCATTTTCTGCGAGGATGCTGCAGACAGAGAGACAGTGTAAACCAGTGTGAATCTAAGCGGTTGTGTATCAGTGAGATGTCGGTGCATGGTGGTGTGTGTGCTGGGTTGCAGCTCCATGGCGCCCTCTAGTGGAGTGGCGGTAGCAGTGCAGCAGCTGATGGCAGCGTCCTCTGCCTCACTCTGCTTGTCTGACGGCATCCAGCTGACACAGAGGAAACAGAAGCAGCAGCTGATGTCTTCACCACAGAAATGCTGGAAAGTAGCATGTGAATGATGTGTTTCCCCTCTCCAGGTGAAGTGTTTGTGAACTGATCTGGATCCAGTAGCATGAGTCACTGTGAGGACAGAGAGGATGGAGGCCTTCCCTCTAAAACCAGTCTGCATATGGACCATGAGAACCAGAACACAGCTCAAAGGTGAGATGAGGATCTCCACCTGTCCAGGACTCTTCTCCATGTCAGAGCTCAGCACCACATATCACTGCAACATCAGCTTTCACACTCACAGCTCTGTGTGTGTTGTGTTCAAGGCTGAAGCACCAGCAGGCACCAGGGACTCCTGGACCTGGACCTGGACTCAGCGGTGTGTCCTTGAAGAGTGACCAGTCAATGGAATATCCTCTTGCTTTCAGAGCACTTGCTGATGGAAGGGAACCATTTAAAACAGACAAAAAGTTAGTTTATTAAAAGACTGATCTGTTTTTCTCCTTTGTGCACATCTGTCAATTTGTTATATACTTTATATATATATATTGAAAATAAAAGTTATTTCACTGCACCTTTTTATCCATTTTATCTACGCTGCTTACCATACAGAAACACTAGTTAGCTAACGCTATTATCCCGAGTTACTAGGTTTAACGTGAGCTAATAAGAGTTAAACACAGTCTGTGGCACACTATCCTTAGCTAGGTACATTTGTTGCTCTTTTATAGTACCGTAAGAGATGACGGGCAATTATTTAAAAAGGAACTTAATGGAAAACGTACCGTGGTCTTCTTCTTGTTCTTTTTCTTCTTATAATAACTTAAATTAGCTTAGCTAGTTCTTTTGCCGTAGCAATGAAAAAAGAGCCGAAAGTTGAATTCAAACCCAACAGACTTTGTCGCCTCCCTACATTTGAGCAGTCACTGAGTGAGGGTGTTTCAGATGCTCACAGTGCTTCAAGGTACCTTGCTCCAGGACACTTCAGCAGTGTTCAGTGAGGGACGGAAAGATGTTTGTCAGAGCTGTTGTTCTAGACAAACCCTGAGCTGAGAGCTCCAAGCAGCTGCAACTGTTGGTTCTCAGTGGGACCAGTAGGACCAGTAAAGCTTTACCACTACAGGGAGTCGTCTGAGTCGCTGTTCACATCCAGACATCACTTACTGGACCTTCACCTTGTGTTGGTCTCTGTGTGCACAGACACAGTGTGAACTAATTCTTCATGGTTCCTCCACAGAGTGGACCAGCAGAGCTCAGAGGGTCCCAGCGGTCTGTCTGCCCAGCAGCATCACACACAGCTGGAATCCATATTTAAGGTCTGTACATGGACAACTGCTACTGTCACGCCTGCTCCGTTCACAGTCGTCCCCATGCTGCACTTTGTAGACCAGTGGATTGTCAGTCTGTCCAACAGGGATCTGATGTTTGGCTCCACGGTTTCACTGGGGTCCTGTCATTCATTGAGTTTTCTGTTCCAGCTGCTGGAGGACAACATTGTTACTTTTGTCAAGGCGGAGCTGAAGAAGATGCAGAAGCTTCTGAGTCCGGATTACCCAGAAGGCTCAGAGCATCAGAGGGAGGATGAGGTGGTGTTGGATGGTGTAGATGAAGAGCAGAGGAGGAGGACCAGATATGCATTTCTGGAGATCACGGTGAACTTCCTGAGGGGGATGAAGCAGGAGGAGCTGGCTGACTGTCTGCAGAGCAGTAAGACCTTTTCTCTAAAGGGTTAACATGTTGTCCAACTGTGTACAACGTTAATGCTCAGAACCAAATCCATGGAGAGAAATGCATGTAAGCCTTGTGTACAGGTGCATCTCAATAAATCAGAATATCATGGAAAAGTCCATTTATTTCAGTACTTCAACTCAAATAGTGAAACTTGTGTATTATATAAATTCAGTACACACAGACTGAAGTAGTTTAAGCCGTTGGGTCTTTTAATTGTGATGATTTTGGCCCACATTTAACAAAAACCCACCAATTCACTATCTCAATAAATTAGAATATGGTGACATGTCACTCAGCTAGTCAACTCAAAACACCTGCAGAGGTGTCCTGAGCCTTCAAAATGGTCACTCAGTTTG
>NW_018127896.1:129817-139610 GCF_001952655.1 Monopterus albus | reverse complement strand
GTGCTGTATCCAAGCATGTTAACAGAAAGTTGAGTGGTAGGAAAAAGATGCACAACCAACCAAGAGAACCGCAGCCTTGAGAGGTTTGTCAAGCAAAACTGATTCAAGAATGTGGATGAACTTCACAAGGAATGGACTGAGGCTGGGGTCAAGGCATCAAGGGCCACCACACACCGCCGTGTCACGGAATTTGGCTACAGTTGTCGTATTCCTCTTGTCAAGCCACTCCTGAACCACAGACAATGGCAGAGGCGTCTTAGCTGGGCTAAGGAGAAGAAGAACTGCACTGTTGCCCAGTGGTCCAAAGTCCTCTTGTTAGATAAGAGCAAGTTTTGTATTTCATTTGGAAACCAAGGTCCTAGAGTCTGGAGGAAGGGTGGAAAAGCTCATAGCCCAAGTTGCTTGAAGTCCAGTTTTGTATTTCATTTGGAAACCAAGGTCCTAGAGTCTGGAGGAAGGGTAGAGAAGCTCATAGCCCAAGTAGTTTGGAGTCCAGTGTTTAGTTTCCACAGTCTGTGATGATTTGGGGTGCAATGTCATCTGCTTGGTGTTGGTCCACTGTGTTTTTTGAAAACCAAAGTCACTGCACCCGTTTACCAAGACATTTTAGAGCACTTCATGCTTCCTTCTGCTGAGCAGCTTTTTGGAGATGCTGATTTCATTTTCCAGCAGGATTTGGTGACTGCCCACACTGCCAAAAGCACCAAAAGTTGGTTCAATGACCATGGTGTTGGTGTGCTTGACTGGCCGGCAAACTCACCAGACTTGAACCCCATAGAGCAGTGGTCCCCAACCCCCGGGCCGCGGACCAGTACCGGTCCGTGGATCAATTGGTACCGGGCCGCACAAGAAATCATTAATTATTTCCGTTTTATTTATTATCTGAGTCTGAACGATCTTTTATTTTGAAAAATAAAAGCAGATGAGCTGATGGCCACTGTCAAAGAAACCTGGGGTTCCATACCACCTCAGCAGTGCCACAGACTAATCACCTCCACGCCGAAATGAGGCAGTAATTAAAGCAAAAGAAGCCCCTACCAAGTATTGAGTACATATACAGTAAATGAACATACTTTCCAGAAGGCCAGCAATTCACAATTTTTTTTTTTATGAGGTATTCTAATTTATTGAGATAGTGAATTGGTGGGTTTTTGTTAAATGTGGGCCAAAATCATAACAATTAAAAGACCCAATGCCATAAACTACTTCAGTCTGTGTGTACTGAATTTATATAATACACGAGTTTCACTATTTGAGTTGAATTACTGAAATAAATGGACTTTTCCACGATATTCTAATTTATTGAGATGCACCTGTATGCCGCATGATTTGTGAATATAAAAAGATTTAAAATTAATTTTTTACTGGGATCAGTCATCCCCCCTTTTCTGAGAACTGCCACCTTAACATGGTGGAGGGGTCTGTGTGCCTCAGTGATCGTGGGAGCTGCGATGACAGGGCCAATAGCCCCTGGCTGGATATCCGAAGGCAATCTGGCCACAGAGGAGGGGCCAGACAAAGAGCGATTCCAAAACCCCAATGAATCGAATTTTTCAGAGTTGTGTTACCTCACCTGGAAACCAGGGTCCTTTCCTGGAGCCAGACCTGGAAGGGGAGTTCCCTGGCAAGGATCTGGTGGCCAGGCCTTGACCCATGAGATCTTGTTGGGCAAAACTCAAAACGTTGCTAGTACCTGCCACCCTGTGGACCCAGTACCTGCAGAGATATAAACTGGGATCTGTTGGTAGGCAAGGTCAAAGTAGTGACCAACCGAAAGATTGAGATTACAAATATAAGTGGCCAAAATTAGTTTTCTCTACAGGGTGAATGGAGTCAGCCTTAGAGATAGGGTGTGGAGTTCAGACATCTGAAAGGAACTTGGAGCACAGCTGCTGCTCATTTGTGTTGAAAGGAGTCAGTTGAGGTGGTTTGGGCATCTGATTAGGAGGCCTCCTGTTTGCCTTCCATTATAGGTTTTCAATACACTCCAACTGGTAGAAGGCCATGGGGTAGACCCAGAATACACTGGAGAGGTTATATATCTTGGACTTGGAAAGCATCGCTGGGTGGCCCTGCTGAATCTGATGCCCCGTGACCCAACTTTGGATAAGTGGAAGAAAATGGATGGATGGAGGGATGGAATTCCCCATCCACATACAGTACATACATATAACCCCAAGATTCAGCGTAAAACAATGTTTGTTTGATACAAGATGTCCACTAGCTGAAAAGTTCAAATAACAAACAGCCTCTGGTGGGGAGGTTCTGCTTCTTCTATTTGGGGGCGACTGTGATTCAGTGGGTAGAGCAGTCGTCTCCCAACAGGAGGTTTGAATCTCGGTGCCTGCAGTCCACGTGTTGAAGTGTCCTTGGGCAAGACACTGAACCCCCAAGTTGCCCCCGATGGTTAGAGCCATCAGTTGAGTTGATGCCCCAGATGGCTGCCTCGGTTCTGTACCGGAAACAAATTCCTTGTGTGTAACATACTTGGCCAAATAAAGGTGATTATTATTGTTCAACAATTGAGGCAACACAGACATCCATCTGGGGGAAAGCAGGATGTGTGGTGTCAAGAATCTCCTGGCTTTCTCAAGAGTGCATATGGTGGCCAGAGACCTAGTTTGTAAAATCTGCTCAGGCAGGTTAATAAACTGGGCACTTGTCTGTGTGGATAACATACAGCCATGGTCCAAGGAAACATCCTCGTGAGCTAACTGAACAAGTGTATAACAGCAATAAAACAAAAATTACCTCAGTGCCCATAGGTAGGTTTAGTGTCCCCCTATAGTTCTGAGTTTGTTAAGCTGTCTGGCCAGCTGATTCATTGGCCAGGTGAATCCAGGACCCGTTTCAGTGGAAGAAGCAGGTAGACATAATAGCAGGATTAGCACATGTAATGATAATGGGAAAGAAGCAGGCAAGGGAGCAAGGATGTCCAAGCAAGTTTTGGTTTACTGGGGACTATCAGGGTCAACAATGTCTTGGTTGTCTTAGTGAGCAGCCTAGGGTTACACATCTGTTACCACATATTTGTATGATTAAAAGTGTATGTCTTGGCTGCCTGAGAACAGTTTTTGACAAAATTTCAAGGACTGTCCTAATGTGCTGTTGTTTGCTCCTTCAGAATCTCCTGTCATCTGCCAGAGGAAACTCAAATCTACTCTGAAGGAGAAGTTCCAGTGTGTGTTTGAGGGAATTGCTAAAGCAGGAAACCCAACCCTTCTGAATCAGATCTACACAGAGCTCTACATCACAGAGGGAGGGGCTGGAGAGGTCAATGATGAACATGAGGTCAGACAGATTGAAACAACATCCAGGAAACCAGACAGACTAGAAACAACCATCAGACATGAAGACATCTTTAAACCCCCACCTGAAAGAGATGGACCAATCAGAAGAGTGATGACAAAGGGAGTGGCTGGCATTGGGAAAACAGTATTAACCCAGAAGTTCACCCTGGACTGGGCTGAAGGCAAAGCCAACCACGACATCCACTTCACATTTCCATTCACTTTCAGAGAGCTGAATGTGCTGAGAGAGAAAAAGTTCAGCCTGGTGGAACTGGTTCATCATTTCTTTACTGAAACCAGAGGAATCTGCAGCTTTGAAAATTTCCAGGTCGTCTTCATCTTTGACGGTCTGGACGAGTGTCGGCTTCCTCTGGACTTCTACGGCACCGAGGTCCTGACTGATGTCACAGAGTCTGCCTCAGTGGGTGTGCTGCTGACAAACCTCATCAGGGGGAACTTGCTTCCCTCTGCTCGCCTCTGGATAACCACAAGACCTGCAGCAGCCAATCAGATCCCTCCTGAGTGTGTGGACATGGCGACAGAGGTCAGAGGATTCACTGACCCACAAAAGGAGGTGTACTTCAGGAAGAGGTTCAAGGATGTCTGGCGGGCCAGCCAGATCATCTCCCATATCAAGAGCTCCCGAAGCCTCCACATCATGTGCCACATCCCAGTTTTCTGCTGGATCACTGCTACAGTTCTGGAGGCTGTGTTGGAAACAGAGGGGGAAGAAGAGCTGCCCAAGACCCTGACTGAGATGTACATCCACTTCCTGGTGGTTCAGCTAAAGCTGAGCAATGCCAAGTATCATGGAACGTCTGAGACAGATTCACACTGGAGTCCAGAGAACATGAAGATGATTAAGTCTCTGGGAAAACTGGCTTTTGAGCAGCTGCAGAAAGGCAACCTGATCTTCTACGAGTCAGACCTGACAGAGTGTGGCATTGATATCACAGCAGCCTCCGTGTACTCAGGAGTGTTCACACAGATCTTTAAAGAGGAGAGAGGACTGTACCAGGACCGGGTGTTCTGCTTCATTCATCTGAGTGTTCAGGAGTTTCTGGCTGCTCTTCATGCTCATCTGACCTTCACCTCCTCTAGAGTCAATCTGCTGGCAGAAGAACAAACAACCTCCCAGCAGTCTGGAACAAGAGAAGGCAAATCTGCAGAGACACTCTTCTACCAGACAGCTGTAGACAAGGCTTTAGAGAGTCCCAATGGACACCTGGACTTGTTCCTTCGCTTCCTCCTGGGCCTTTCAATGCAGACTAATCAGACTATTCTACGAGGCCTGCTGACACAGACAGAAAGTGGCTCACAGACCAAACAGGAAACAGCTGAGTACATTAAAACAAAGGTCAGTGAGGATCTGTCTCTAGAGAGAAGCATCAACCTGTTCCACTGTCTGAATGAACTGAATGACCGTTCTCTAGTGGCGGAGATCCAGCAGTTCCTGAAATCAGGAAGTCTCTCCACAGATAAACTGTCTCCTGCCCAGTGGTCGACTCTGGTCTTCATCTTACTGTCATCATCAGACAAAGAGCTGGATGTGTTTGACCTGAAGAAATACTCTGCTTCAGAGGAGGCTCTTCTGAGGCTGCTGCCTGTGGTCAAAGCTTCCAACAAAGCTCTGTATGTGTGTAAATAATTAATTGTATTAATCTTTTCATAAACACACTGCTGTCATTCAACAGGAGAAAAAAGCTAATTATTTCTTCACTGTATCTCCAGACTCAGCGGTTGTAACCTGTCAGAGAGGAGCTGTGAAGCTCTGTCCTCGGTTCTCAGCTCCCAGTCCTCTAGTCTGACAGAGCTGGACCTGAGTAACAATGACTTGCAGGATTCAGGAGTCAAACTGCTGTCTGCTGGACTGGCGAGTCCAGACTGTAACCTGGGAATGCTCAGGTTGGGATTCTTCAAATTGTTCAACTAATGACCATTAGAACCTTTTACTATTATTAGTACTCGAGTAGACACATCAGTACTTTAAGTACTTTCACACCTGCATTTCATTTGCAGCACTCCCAGTCAGTGGACCAGTTTGCAAACTTGGGCCGTTTCCCTGGTTCGGTTTCCTTTCACAAACAGAAAAATCCAAACAAACCAAAATACTACAAATCACGTGGCAACATTCCCTTTGCTCACTGGTTAAATAAATCTAGGGCGGGAATGGGAACATAAACACAGGAAGAAGACCTGTGTTCTCTTCCAGTGAATAGTCCTATGAAATGAATTTGCTCTGCAACATGAAGATATAGCATAATCAGCATTAGCTTAAACTATACCAATGAAACACTGAATATAATTTGAGAAAATGTATTAAAAATAGAGTACTGTTTCATACTTTGCAAAGAAGACATGCAGCCCACAGTCAACTGAGTAGAAAAAAAGGGAGCAAATATCGAGCTCAAATTTGCATTGCACTCCTTGTGGTTGGTCCAGATCGAGGTCAGATCACATTCACATCACAAAGGAACTGTTCCAGAGTTCATTTGGAAATGTACTGAAACCATCTCTGGCAAAGGGTCTCTGTATAGTTGTTTTGGTCTGCACCTGAATGCGATTGCTTTGCGCAAACGATCCGCACCAATGGGGAAAACGAACCAGGGTTTGATTTAATTGGACTGAACAAGGCAGGGCTGAAAGCACCCTAAGACTTTCAGCCA
Source organism: Monopterus albus (assembly GCF_001952655.1). Classification (NCBI taxonomy): domain Eukaryota; kingdom Metazoa; phylum Chordata; class Actinopteri; order Synbranchiformes; family Synbranchidae; genus Monopterus; species Monopterus albus. The sequence continues at coordinate 133,654 of NW_018127896.1, read as the reverse complement.
TGTATGTTGTCTTGTGTGTGTTCAGTCTTTCAGGTTGTCTGGTCACAGAGGAAGGCTGTGCTTCTCTGGCCTCAGCTCTGAGCTCCAACCCCTCCCATCTAAGAGAGCTGGACCTGAGCTACAATATTCCAGGAGACTCAGGATTGAAGCTGCTGTTTGATGGACTGGAGTGTCCACACTGGAGACTGGACACTCTCAGGTACGCCGGGGCCTGCTGTAGCCACAGACAGTGTCTGATAGCGGAGCAAGAGCAGGAAGAGTTTTCTCTGTCTTTTTGCTTCATGGTGGATATGAGTGTTAAAGTGGAAAGCATGGGATGAAATATAAGGTTTAAGTACATCAGACAGGTATGAAGGAGCATGACCATATAATGTCAATCAAACTTTATTGCCAAGTATTATTAACACAATACACAAGCAATTTGACTCTAGCTCAATGGCTCCGGATGTGCACAAATAAACAGAATCAGAAGCAGATAATGTATAATACAAGATTAAAAATGAGCTATTTAATAAGTAAAATAAATACTGTAATGTCTGCTGCATCTTGTTATACATATAAACATGGTTTAAGTGTTCGTCAGTGTGATGGCCTGGGGGAAGAAACTGTCCTTGTGTCTGGTTATCTTGGCGTACAGTGACCTGTAACGCCGTCCAGAGGGGAGGAGCTCAAACAGTTTGTGTCCAGGGTGTGTGGGGTTTGCAGAAATCTTCTCTGCCCTCCTTTTGACCCGTGAGGTGTACAGGTCCTCCATGGAGGGCAGCCTGGCACCAGTGACTCTTTCTGCCGTCCTGACTGTCCGCTGGAGCCTGTTCCTGTCCTGTTTGGTTGCTGAGCCAAATCAGACAGTGATGGAGGAGCAGAAAACAGACTTGATGATTCCTCTGTAGAACTGTATCAGCAGCTCCTGGGGCAAATTGAACTTCCTGAGCTGGCGCAGGAAGTTCATCCTCTGCTGTGCCTTCTTGGTGACAGTGCAAATGTTTGATGATCACTTTAGGTCCTGGGAGATAGTGGAGTCCTTCAAATTCCTAGGCTCCACTGATACAGTGCTGCTGAGTACGGTGACGGGGGTAGGGTGGGGGTAACTCTTCCTCAAGTCCACCGTCATCTCCACTGTTTTGAGCGTGTTCAGCTCCAGGTTGCTGCAACCACACCACAGGACCAGCTGTTCAGCCTCCCATCTGCAGGCCAACTCGTCACTGTCTTCGATGATGACTGTTCTGTTATCTGTAAACTTTAGGAGTTTAACAGAGGGTCCCCAGAGGTGCATCGTTGGTATAGAGAGAGAACAGCAGTGGGGAGAGCACACATCCCTGGGGGGCACCTGTGCTGGTAGTTTGGGTGCTGGATGTGGTTTTTTCCCAGCTGCTTCCTATCTGTCAGAAAGCTGGTGATCCACTGACGTGTGAGCAGGCACAGTGAGCTTGGTTAGTTTGGAGGTGAGGATGTCTGGGATGATGGTGTTCAATGCGGAACTGAAGTCCAGAAATAGGATCCGTGCATAGGTCCCTGGGGAGTCGAGGTGTTGCAGGATGTAATGCAGTGCCATATTGACTGCATCATCCACTGACCTATATGACTGGTAGGAAAACTGCAGGGGGTCCAGCTGAGGGTCTGTGATGTCCTTCGGGTGGGCCAACACTGGTCTCTCAGTTTTATCCCAGCATCTCAGTTTTATCTAAACTGAGGAGCAGGAAATTTTGCGGCATCCAGCTTTTCACAGTAGATGAGCAAGCCTATAATTTTATTATTTGAGAAGGATCATCTGCTTTTATAAGCACATACAATTGTGCATCATCAGCATACAAGTGGAAATATATTCCATGACTGTGTCTACTTTGGCCAAGAGGTGAGCTATAAAGAGAGAGCAGAGGGCCAAGAACAGAGCCATGAGGTATTCCATGTTTACATCAAAAATACTGTAGCAATATTATTAAAAGAAACATGCTGTGTTCTTTCAGTTTAGCCTGACTTTGTCCATGTTAGAGCCAAGCCAGAGAGCATCAGCCTAAGAGTATGCAATAGGCACTTTTGCACCCAACAGTTCTAGGGACTACCCCATTGCAGAGCTCCCCAAAGAACAAGATTCTTTCATGGGCTTTTTTTCTGCCTCCATTCATAGTGATAGTAGCAATGGTGAAGTAACATAACACTAAGATGGCCAATTGTTTGCAATTAGCCAACAAGCTCACAATGTTAAAGGCATTATATTACCATTAGATATTTTCTTTATACTGTATGTTGCTAATATTAATTATTTAAGGAGCCACTAACCCTCTGCAGAGGCTTCCATTGGTGGACTGCAGCTGCCCATGCCATGGTGATGTCTACTGATCTCTAATGTTTACATGGCTAACAGTTTCTAAAAATGGCAGTTAGCAGTGCAGAAGTCAGTGTACACGACATGTATGCAACTCATGGTTCCTATTGTGCTTGGAGAATACCTACCCTGGAGTAGGAACTAAAAAAGTCCCTTCAAAACAATGTTCTAAAACTCTTATTGTTCCCAGTTCCTGCAGGGCAGACATACAAAAAGGTCCTCCAGTTTGAAAGCACCTAATGGTTTATTGCATTACTCAGACTGGATCAAGGTGTGATTTCCTAAGTAAAGGTTTAACCACAACAGTTGGTTAAACAATTAAAGTTACAAGTTAACAATATCCTGCTTTGTCATTCCCATAATTGGCCAAAAATCTTTGAAAATGTTTAGCAGGTAGAGGTTGGAGGAGGCAGGTGTTAGAATCTAACACCAGCTTAGTCAATCGTTTAAGAGTTTGAGACTCGAGGGTGTTTCACCAAAGGTTGGACTACTCTTAAATTAATAAGTGTGTAATGCCCGAAGTGCTACTCTGACCCCCCTCCTCCTTTCAGGGTGGAGCCTGCTGGAGACCAGTGGTTGACACCAGGTCTGAGGAAGTGTAAGTGTGTTTTTAATGTGATTCATGAAAACAAAGCAGCTCACATTCATCCATCTTCAAACTGTCACATGACTCATTCAATAGTTCTGAAAACTGCATTGTTTTACTGTTGACTAACATTGCATACAGTGACATGTGATATACATCAGTACTCTGGAAACACTGGTATACTTGCCTCTTAAAGGGATAACAGTGTACTGGTTGTAGTTTTTCTGGTGGTTTTTATTGCTTTTATTGTTGTTTTTTATTGTTCAGAATTTGGACCTTGAGTCTGCAATAAAGTTTCTATCTATCTAACTAATTAGCAGATGACGGATCATTAACTGCAGATGTGTTGTGTCTTGTTCTCTCCATCAGACTCCTGTCAACCCACAATCGACACTAACACAGTGTACAACAAGCTCAAACTGTCTGATGACATCAGGAATGTGACCTATGTGGAGGGTGAGGTTCAGCCATATCCTGATCATCCAGACAGGTTCGACCACTGGCCTCAGCTGCTGTGTACAACTGGTCTGACTGGTCGCTGCTACTGGGAGGTCGAGTGGAGCGGAAGGGTTGATATATCAGTGAGTTACAATAAAATCAGAAGGAAAGGAAACGGTCAAGACTGTGTGGTTGGAAGGAACGATTTGTCCTGGACCCTGGACTGCTCCAGTGTTGGTTATTACAATGTCTATCACAATGGCAAAGCAACATCTGTCCCCTTCTCCTCGTCCTTGAGCTCTAACAGAGTAGCAGTGTATGTGGACTGTCCTGCTGGCATCCTGTCCTACTACAGAGTCTGCTCTGACAACACACTAATCCACCTCCACACCTTCAACACCACATTCACTGAACCTCTGTATCCTGGGTTCGCAGTCTGGACCCGGCCTGGTTCATCAGTGTCTCTGTGTTAAGTGTAGCAAAGCCTCCT
>NW_018127896.1:114393-129757 GCF_001952655.1 Monopterus albus | reverse complement strand
TCACTCACATGCTTTCTTAGACTGCAGACACCTTGTTGCTTGCTCTTTGCTTTGCTTACATGGTTTTGCTGATATCCTTTTTTTTTCTTTTAAAATTTATGAACACCTACTTCTGGATACATATAAATCACAAGGGGTTTAATTTATAAAATACATATGGCTACAACCATATTTTGTCAAAAATGTAAGTGTGGCCTACAAACAGCACAAGTCTTTCTTCCCACATTGCTACACTGCTCTACATTGACTGTGATTAGCTGAATCCAGTGCACAGCAAGATTCCCCCCTTCTCTACAGAGAACTTCTACAGACCTTTCCAGAAGATTGCAGTGATTGAAGATTAGAAGCTAATGTGGAAGTGAATGGACTTTGTAGGAAGGATACCACTTCATCATGGAGTTGAATCAGTGGGCAAGAGGATGAAATATGAAGGCAGTTGGGAATAAATCTGCAGGCAGTAATCCTCTCTGGAACTCTTGGTACAAAGTCTAAGAATACATCAGTTCCCTGAGAAACGGGGACACATGATAACTGGAGCTCAGCAGCCAGAGATCGGCCATACTCCCGGCTGACCTCCGACCAGGCAGCAAATACCTTCCAGCAACCACATCGACTGTTAAAATAAGGAGGGAGCTTTTGTTACCTCCAGTGATTTCAAGTAGTGCCTGTAATTTCAGGCCATCATAGGTGCTTGTTACAGCATTCATCTGTTCCCTGAGCCAAGAACACAAGGACCCAAAACACCACGTCAGAAACCATGAAGAAGAGCTTAAGCCATGAAGCACATCAGAGTCCACAGACAGACTCTTCAGCCCACATGCCAATCACCAGAAGTGGGGACTCTTCTTCTTCACCAGCACTACCTCCCATATCCCTCCTGAATACTTGAACTCATGCTTTTAAATGGAAACCTGGTTAGATAATAGTAGTAGTGCACCAGTTCTCTTCGTACAGGCTTATTAACAGTTGTCATAATGCCAAGTATAGTCTCTACTGTCCTTTTGAGTAGCTGTAATGTTGTGTTAATATTGTAGACAGCAGTTCAAGAAAAAGAGACCAAAAAAAAAAGCATCAGAGACTATACTCAATAAAATGTGGCTGAACTTCCACAAACAGCTTATCCAAAAGTAAATAAGTAATGTTACAGCATGAGGGGTGGAAAAAAATATTTATCTTAGTAAACTGTGATTCAACATTTGTTGTACTATTTATCTGTTTAAATAAAACCACACATTGACTTCTTAGTTAATAGTAGGTAAAGCGATAGGGAAACAGAGGAGACACAGGCGAGTGTCACCAACAGATCCTCTGGATCTACCTCATGGAGAAGCGACAATGCAAAGAAGCCAAGTGGGGAAAAAAAAAACACATTTACTGTGAAACCAACCATTTCCTTGTTTTCAGAATAAAGGCACAATTTTCACAACAGTTTACAGTTGATTAATTTTATCTAAATAACCGAATACAAGGAAAACAATGTACAGAGATCACTGAGACAAACTATGAGCACCAAGGCTACAGAGAGCACAACAGACTGTCCTGAAATGAACAAAGCAAACCAGGCAGCATACAGTCAATACTGAGGGAGCTAATCGGGTGAAGGGCTACAGGTGTAAGACAGTCAGGGCAGAGCTGAGTGGAAATCTGGTGAACGGGGACAGGATGTGGAATGAAAAGTCCGGAAAGATCATTCTGGATAATTAATAGTTCTTAGCATTTTGATCTGAGTATCAGATGTGCATGTTGCATATCAGGTTTTTTAGGTAGTCAGGAACTCTACAGGTCATGTGAATGTGGTCCCAGTGTGCTGCAGAGAACTGATTCTTATTCACAATGCCTGCAAAACAAAAACCTGAGAATAAGCTTATTTCTGTCAATTCTTTTAAAGTTTACTTATAATCTGAAAACCTGCAACAGCTGATTAACCAAACAACTACTGAGCCCCAGGTCTCACTGAATGTGCATATTTTAAGTCTAATATTATTCAACCCTGTTATTTTGTTTACTTGTTGGTGTATTGCATAAAGAATCAGTCATTGCCATATTACTACTGTACTGAAGTACAATTTTAAATATTACTAGCATGCAGCATGACAAACCAGTACTTTTACCTGTGTGTAGAACTGTTTACTTCTGCTTGATTTTTGTTTACCCATGTGTGCCTGGCCACGGGTGGATACTGTTGTATGGAACCACTGAGGCTGTGACCCGGATGGGGATGAGTCAGACCGGTCTGGATCCAGCTGAGGGACAGAATCAGAGCAGGAAGTGACCATGTGAAACCTTTAAAACACCGTAAATACTGAATACCACCTTAAGGTTCAAGAGTTCAGTGGGCTGGAACATAGAGAACTAAACCAGCACTCAGATAATGTGCATATGCAGCTATATAGGCTATATGAAGAATGTGAAGTTGACCTCATGCCGTGTTGAATTTTGTGTAAATGCACCATGTTTGGAGCATCACGCTCACTATCCATAACAGATATACATCAATGCTACTGCATGTAGCTGTATGGGATAGTATTTAAATGCTGCTTCAGCTACATCCAAACATCCTCTTTGGTGTTCAGTTTGTGTCACCTGCCAATAGCTGCTAGCTAGCATTAGCTCCCAAAGGGGGAGGCCAGGGTGCAGTCATTTTTCATCCTGTCGCTTTCGTCGACGGGATCTCTAGGTCCACTAGGAGTTAGCTACAGTCAGCTGAGGGTATAAACGATTTAAGCAACTTTTTAGCCAGGGAGTGCACAATACAAAACACAGTGGGGAAATATACTGTGAAAATCTTTACTAAGAAATTAAAGCCAAATTATTTAAAATGCTGATTGTGTAAACAGTTTTCCAGCAAACATTACTGTAATCAAGCGATAATGTTCATATGGTTCGGTTTGATCAGATACCTCAGTAGGCGGGAGTGAAGCTGAAGCTGAGCTCCTCCATCATCACATCCTCCTCCTCCTCCTCATCATAGCAGCACCTCCTCACCCACTGGGACGACTCCTCCATCACCTCTCTATAGCAGGTACATGGTAAAGACCTGACAGTGTACCCTATAAAAATGACACCATGGGATGCACTGGAACAGCTGAGGCATAGATTTAAAAACAACTCCATGATATGGTAGAAAACTGCTGTTCTTCCAACAGATTGTTTTGATGACTTTGGTGGAGACGCTGTCTAACACCTCGCTCCAACATCTTCCATAGCTGCCCAGCTGGGCTGAGGCCTGGTGACTGTGGAGGCCACGGCATCTGGTCACAGTCTTCCTCATCAGACCAGTCAGTGACCCCTGGTGTCCTGTGGATCCTGGAGGAGACCACTCACATATTCAGGGGTTTCCTCTAGTTTGTCTCTCTGTAGTTAGAGTGAATAAAAGCATGTAAAGCAAACCTGACGCGATCTGCCAGCTACAGTGGGTACGGAAAGTATTCAGACCCCCTTAAATTTTTCATTCTGTTATATTACAGCCATATGCTAAAATCATTTAAGTTCATTTTTTTCCTCATTAATGTACACACAGCACCCCATATTGTCAGAAAAACACAGAGGATCCCCAAATGCAGGTGTGAAAAACTTGTTGCAACATTCCCAAAAAAACTCATGGCTGTATTAGCTCAAAAGGGTGCTTCTACTAAATACTGAGCAAAGGGTCTGAATACTTATGACCATGTGATATTTCAGTTTTTCTTTTTTAATAAATCTGCAAAAATGTCAAAAAATTCTGTGTTTTTCTGTCAACATGGGGTGCTGTGTGTACATTGAGGAAAAAAATGAACTTAAATGATTTTAGCATATGGCTGCAATATAACAAAGAGTGAAAAATTTAAGGGGGTCTGAATACTTTCCGTACCCACTGTATGTTACTAAGGCTGACCTGTTCATCCTCTGTACACCAACTCTGAGCTTCAGACCGCTAAAGGCTAACATCTAATAGAGTCAACCAACCTTTTATTTCTCATGTTATAATGAGAACTGCTCAGAGAACTGACCACAGATCAGATTTTACCTCAGAGGTGAGTCTGATTGGACTGGTAATTGACTTGTTTTACCTTTCACCCTCTCCACAGCTTTCTTGCACTGCAGAACACAGTGGTTCAGGAGATCCCATGGCAATAACGATGTTCAATACGTCCCGAATGAATGAATTAGTTACATGCACTTATATACTTCTGTGCTACAACCAGGCTGGAACAGAGAATGGACAACTGTTAATTTATTTTAATTAAATTATATATTTATTATTATTTTATTGTTGAGTGTATGTGGTTGTCTTTTATGAGCTATTGAACAGTTGAATTTCCCTTTGGGGATGAATAAAGTTTTTTCTATCTTTTATGATGCTGTTGTTGTGATATATTATGAGTTTGCACATGAAGGTTTGAGCATGTTTTACTGTCAAATACTTTATTTTCCATCACCAACTTCATGCAGTCTTTTTTCACACTGAATCGTTCACAGTTAACAGCATAGGGTGTTTTTGTTCACGTCATTAAACCTATTTCACTTTCTTCTCTTGGCAGCGTCGAGGATGGCGGCAGCACTATCCTTCGCCTCCTGCAGCAATGCTGCCACTCTCTTCTCAGTCTGCAGCACAAAACAACAGGACACAACACAAGCTATGAACAAGCAGACTGGGTTTAACTGAGAGGCTCTGAAGAAGCTGGAGGACACACATACGGCCATTTTGAAGTCCTTGTCGGTGACGTCTTTGAGGTTGATCGTGACATTGAAGTATGCTCCGAACACAGCTGTCTCCAGAGCTTTAGCTGCGACCTGCGCGCGCGCGCGCGCGCACACACACACACACACACACACACACACACAATGAAACTAGTGGCTAAAAATAAACAAGGTAACAGTATGTACTTCATATAGATATTATTTGTACTAGTTGTGTAAGGGAGAGCTGAGTGGTTATGGGTTCATTAAGTTCATGTTAGCTGAACAATGAGCTTATGCAAGTTGGTCAAGATGTTTCCTGTTTTTGAAGTACATCTCAGGGTGTTGTCTCCCGAAACTGGAGACAGGAGGCTAAGATCAGAAATTGACGTAACAGCCTAAGGAAAGCTGCTGATAAAAGAGTGGACCTGAAGGTTAGAGAAGAAGAGGATGACAATGCTACTGGGACAGTAAACCGTGTACTTTTTGGGAGCCCGGCTGGGGGGAGACTGTGGGTTGACAGAAATACTGACTCGTGACCAACAACAACTGACTGGACTGACGCTTTTGACAATCTTCTTATTTAATGCTTTATCTATCACATTGCAGGAGGAGAGTCTCTGTTCTCTGTTCCCTAACTATCAGATTATCTGTTTAAATACTACTCTGTTCAGAATAATTGTAATATTAAATGATCACTTAAATTGGGATGGTTTGTCTGAATTAATTTAGTCGGCATCATACTCTAGCCACGACAAAACTACGGCGAAAGGTTAAGTTAGGAGTTTGAAGTGCACCGATCAGCAGATGGAGTCACCATCAAACATCAGTAAGGTTTTAAAAAAAAATTGGACAAGTTAAATCTGGAGACTCATAGCATCAGAATAAACTGCACGTTTAGTCCCAAGACAAATGTAACTCCAGAGTAGTAAATTAATCCTCTGACATCCTCTGCTTTTCTTTTAACTGACATCAAACCTCAATATTAAACAATTTTCTAGTAATTAATTACACAGTAACATATTTTCATATATTGTGCAGAGTTTATAACTGTGACAGTTTCCTCATGCATATGACATATTTAATTGTAATTATTACTTCTAGTACCTCCCTCAGTTTGTTTTTGACTCAGTAAAGAAGGAAAGTCTGTTTTACACTGATTCAATAAAGAAGGAAAAAGGTTAAGTCAGCGCAGGCAGAGACCAGAGTGTCTGACCTGAGCGTCGGACTTGCAGGCGATGTTTCCGTACTCGACCATCTCCTTCAGCAATGGCCACAGGATGCTGACCCTCTCAGCCAGAGCCAGAGGGACGGCCACGGCTCGCTGCAGGCCCTCCTGCATGGCAGCTTCTCTCCTGACACAGACACAGCAGTCAGCTTTAACATGTTGCGGTGCAACACACAGATATTTACAACCACAAACAAAGCAATAAATACACAAAATCTTATAAGGGCAGCTTAAAAGTGGACCCTGCAGTTATGAAGACTGTGCAGTGGTGTTGCCCCCTGGTGGCGACAACAGCTACGTTGATATGATTTTGTACCCAGACTGAACAGGGGGATTTGACCCCTGCAGCAAGAACAAACCCTACATTTACCGCTGAACATCCTCTGCTGTGCTCTTTGGCAGTTTCAGCGCCGCCTAAAACAGAAACACAAACTCATCAACACAACCCTGATACAAACACAGAAACATTGCTCCTCCTGCACTACCACTGAACTGACATCAGTCAAATCCGTGTATGTAGTTAGAAGCAGACTGAGCTGCTGCCACTAACGTCTACACTACAGTTTCACTTCTGACATTGTGGAACGGCCTTCTCGCTGTCTCCACCACAGACTCTGTGCACAGATTTGTGCCGAGCCAATTAAAACTGTCTTTTTTTCCAAACACAGTGACTCAGTAAGCACAAGACATCAGTACTTTGCCAGATTATACTGTGGGTTTATTGTGCTGTCAGAGGGTCCTTCCTGTTGTTCTCATGTGGGGGCGCCCTCCTCACCATGTAGCTGTTGAAGGCCGAGGAGTCGGCATCCACCATGTGCAGCAGTTCGCTCATGGCCTGATGAAACGGAGGGATCAGTCTCCTCATCACACCATCCAGCTTCTCAAACTGCCTCTTCCCATATGTCATCTGGCCCACCATGGCCCCCAGCGCTGCCCCCTGCATGACACACACATGAGCACACAGTCACTCTGACACAGTCTCATCAAAACCAAAGGTTTCGTACCAGAGCAGCGACAGCAGCCGACACTGATCCTCCTCCGGGAGCCGCCGTCCGAGCGCCGACCCTGTGGACGAACTGCTGCAGAGACAGAGACACGAGCCGACTGTCCTCCTGTGACCTCACCATGTACCTGCACAGGTAACACACCCAGTGAGTGTGTGGATTAGAGAAGACACTGCCAAGCAGGAAACCATTTCTGTTGTTATTTACATCTCATAGTGCTGTTGTACTGAATCCTGGTTCTGATGTATGATGTCAGTGAGAGTGAAACTGTCCCTGTGTGTCCCAAACACTCACTCAATGATTCTCTCCTGGGGGTTGAACGGCGCCAGAGAGTCCAGGCCCAGTTTACTGATCACCTGATCATAAGAACAGACAGATGGTGAGTGGAGGCCATGATCAAAATAGTTGCTTTGTTAAACAGACGTCTGCTCACCAGTCGCACTTTGTGCTCCTCTTTGATGATGAAGAGTTCGTCCCTGTGGATGTAGAAGTCTGCAGAGTCCAGCAGAGCCTTGAGAGGGATCAGACCCACGATCTGAGAGCCGACCACTGGCAGCTTCAGCACCTGCACACAGCAGCAGTCGGTCATTAACAGGGAGGGGAGTCAGTTTTGCCTCCTAGACACAAAGTGAACCCATGGTGACTTCTGACCTCAGCGTCCCTGCAGATCTCTTCGTACACGGTGTGAAGGGGGGTCAGCTCGAAGTCCAGGATGTTGGTGGACACCTGAGCCAGGTTGGCCTCATCCAGGTACCAGCCCATGGCCTGCACCTTCTTCAGCAGCCCAGGCTGGATCAGGCAAAAAGATGACACCATTTAATAATGACAAATACCATTTCTGACTTAAACTCCAGGGGTTTCAGGCTAAAACTCTGCTTGACCAAAATACATGATCTTGTCTTTTCAGTATGCTTGTTTTCCACTACAGCATCAAACTGTTCAGGGATTAAGGATTATTTGTCACTGAGTAAACGTGTGAGTACTTTAGTAGTAGACATATGTCAGGAAGCTATTGTAGCAGAAAGAGGTCAGTTTCTGTTTAACTGTTATGACAAGCAGCAGAAAAAACAAACAAGCACATAAGTGCCTCCAACTCCCAGCATGCACCTGGTCCTTCCCACGGCCTTGCTCCCTGACGTCCAGTGCAACGCGATGAGCCTGTTCTTTGGTGCTGATCAGGTTCACGTTGTAGGCAATGAGGAACTTGCGTGCACCGGTGACCGTGGCCCCCCAGGATGGGACGAAGAGTGCGGGGCCGAAGTCCGGGGTCCACTCGTCATGTTTCAGCTGTGTGGCAGCAAAACCTTTCATCAGCTGATAGAAGTCAGGACTCAAGAACATCATGGGAAATCTGGAGATTTTCTAGGCATTTTGTTTTGATGTTTAATACATGAATGACATCACATTGTCAGGAGAAGGACACAGAAGCCAAAAGAGAGAAGAAGAAATCCTGAAGCAACAAGCAGGACTCTGATTGGTCGTCAGCGCCTCACCTTCTCAGGTAAGGCTTCATATTCTCCGGCTCTCACAGACGGGAGACTCCTCCTGGACTCTCTTCGAGCTGCTTCTCCATACAGATACACTGAGGAGGAGACAGGAAGTTTTACTACATTATGTTATTTGTTTCAAAAATGTGTTTAGTGTTTTGTTTGCCTTTAAAGTTTCTTGTGTGTACCACTGTACAATACGGTACTGTATTGTCATTGTACAGGTGTGCAATGACAATAAGGGCAGTGAATTTAATTATTGTTGTAGAAAACAATAAATGTGCAGAACAAAGCTATTAAATGCTGTTGTTACTGTGACTTTAACACAAAAATGCAGAAACATTCTGGCAAGTTTCCACACAAGCCTCTGTCTCACCGGGCACGCGCAGCATCTCTGCCAGCCTCTGTCCGAAGACGTTGGCGCAGCGGATGCAGTCATCCATGCTGACGTTCTGGACGGGGATGAAGGGACAGACGTCCATCGCTCCAGTCCGAGGGTGCTCACCTGTGCAGGTAACGCACATGTGTTAACCATGTCCTCCGGCCCAACCCCTCCAGATGTACATTGAGCTCCCTGCTCACCTGAGTGTCTGCTCATGTCGATGAGGCTGAAGGCCTGCTGGGCGGCGCTCAGAGCGCCCTCCACCACCGCCTCAGGAGAGCCCACGAAGGTGTACACAGTGCGGTTGGTGGAGGCCCCGGGGTCTACGTCCAGCAGGCTGCAGCCGGCGGTGCCAGAGATGGCGGCACCGATGGCATCGATCACCTGGGACACAAGAAACACCATGTCAACAGTCACTGAGAGTTAGAGAGGAAACCAGGAGCTGCTTCGCCTGCATGATGCCACAGCTGTGGTTCCTGCACGTTTCCGCATTTTGTGCTGGAGGTCAGAATGCATCATGTTTCTGCAAAACTGTAGAAACATCTGCGCATGGTAACTAGAATCTGGTTCATCCAGGGAAAGACTGATTCAGTGCAGGTCTGCGATGGGACGTGGACCCTGACCTCCACACTGTCACTGACTGTTGGCACGGGCGACAGATCAGTGTTGGGCTAACAGCTCTATGTTAATCAAGTGGATGGAGCAGAGTAAGTCAGGGCCATCAGGTCCAAACAGAGCAGAGACCGACTCACCGCCCAGATCAAGTGACAGTAAAGACCAAAGAGCAACCTCAGTAAGTGATACAGTTGTAGAGGAGCCTGGTTTAACCTCGAACTCACTCCACATTTAGGAGAAATTACAGGCAATTACATTATGCTTGTGATATTCAAGAGGCTTTTGCTCTTAGTGTGTTCTGGCCTCAGTGAGCTGCTGTCACAGAGACTCTAGTTCTAACCTCTGACCTCTGTCTCTTGTTACTCCACACCACTGTGCAATAATTAAAGCAGCTCAGTCACCAGACTGAAGTTAAAAATCAGTAAAGGCAGGTTTGTTTTATTTGCACCTTGTACATTGGTGAATGCAGAACAAAATCTAGTGCAGGTCATGGCACCATGCTGAATCACAAACAACAAAGGTGAGCTTCCATAAGGTACGGAAATAAGCTCAGACCACGAGGGAAACATGTTGGCTTATAAACAAATAAATAAAATGTTCAGTGGACCTGATGCCCAAAGGTTTAAAGAAGATGGAAAGCAAAACACCAACTGTGTAAATAAGTTCTCTCTTTGTATTTGATGCAACACACGACCTGCACAGGTCCATGACTCTACAGGGTGAAGGTAAAACAACACTGATTTTTCTGGATTCAGTCTGGTGGCTGAGCTGGAAATGTTTAATCACTGCACAGTGTGGAGCCACAGACAGAGGTCAAAGATCAGAGGTTCTGTTTGGCTAAATCAGGCAGTGCTCTCACTCCAAACACTAACAAAATCACATCAGCTCAAGACTCTAATGTAGCTGTGATCAGATCCAAGTGTTTATTGATCTGTTAGCTGTGACTGCTGCTGTGCAAACAGGTGAACGACAATAAAACAGCTGGGTTAATGTAAGGAACATCTGCATGGGAGACATCGCAATAGATAATGGACATTAATAAACATGTTCCTCATCTGTGTTCAACAGATTCACAGTCTGGTGGAAACCAGCTGGTACAGGTCAGTGTACTGGTTATACAGGACTGACACAGGCGTGACTGAGGAGACTAACCACAGCAGTGTTAGCAGGGAAACAAACACAGAGCAGCTGGGGAATAAGATTTAATATGAAATGTCTCACCTCTTTGTTCCGGCCCTCGGAGAAGTTGGGGACACACTCCACCAGCTGAGCCATGGCGTCTGCAGACTGAACAACAGGCGCAGCAGCTAGACCTCAGTCTGCAAGCCCCCCTGCTGTTTCACCATGAGCCAAGGGGTGTTCAATCATTAACCGCTGTGCAGCTCCCAGCTCCCAGCCCTCTGGACACACGCTGGCTCGCAGCTTCAGTTAGTGGGCTGAGCAGCTGGCACTCCTGGTGCTGTGGCTCCCCCTTCTCATCCTCATCATCACCGTCAGCTGGACAGCACCTGTTTATGAACATGTCACCTGTCATACAGGTGAGTGTGGTCCACAGGCGATGTACAACCAGCAGTAAAGAGCTGCAGCAAAGTGAAACAATAAGCCGTTACATTCTGCAGTGTCCCACAGCTAATGGTGAACTTTGAACTGCTGTGCTGTTTAATAACTTTTCCGACACGCCTCCCAGGCTCAGCTCAAATGCTGCGGCTCAGCAGAATGTGGCCATTCAGTCAGTGCAACCTGTCCAACGTCTCCGACCTGCGGCACTGAGCCAACATGGATGCCTGGCTGCTCCTCGTCTTCACTCTGGGTAAGAGCCCTCGGCTCCGGTGAGTCACTGCAGAAAACCTCAGCAGAGTTCCGAGTTAGACAAACCCTGCATCTGAAGTTTAGGCTGCGTTCATCCAACCTTTTACTTTAGTCAACCTCAACTTAGAGCAGCACACTGTACATTACTATGATGTGGGAGTTGTAATTCTGTTACTTAGCTAAATGAACTCCAACCTATGTTTGTGCTTTTACTTGGATCAATGATTATGACAAGTGATGTCTGTTATGACATGTCCACTGCAGTAACAGCAGGGACATTAGTTCCTATGTATGGCCCAACACCGATGGGCCATACATAGGAACAATGCACAAAGTCACGTGGACAGGTTTCTTCATCGTGGCGGTTTTCATTGTTTTTACTCAGCTCAGGCAGGAAACCTCAAGGATATGTAAAAAAAACAAAACAGTTTCATTGTTTCATGTAAGTACAGTTTCCTGGGGAGGTTTAACCTCAACTAAATGCATACTGGGAAACCTGGGTGCACTGTAACTGCAGTGATCATGTCTCATTACAGCTGCTGCTTCGGTCTCAGCACCACAGTCCACCAGTCAGAGCCCTGCTGCTATGACTACTACTACTATTAGTGAACCTTCTACTATGACTACTGCTACTCTGAATACTACTCCTGGTCCTTCTTATACAATTACTGAGCCTATTAATAGTACTCCTGACCCTTCTGCTATGACTACTGCTACTACCACTCCTGATCCTTTTACTACTACTACTGTTCCTTCTGCTACTACTCAGCCCTTTCCTACTACTTCTGCTCCTTCCACTACTACTACTACTACTGTTCCTTCTGCTACTACTCAGCCCTTTCCTATTACTTCTGCTCCTTCCACTACTACTACTACTGTTCCTTCTGCTACTACTCAGCCCTTTCCTATTACTTCTGCTCCTTCCACTACTACTACTACTGTTCCTTCTGCTATGACTACTGCTACTACTCCTCCTGAGGGTATTAATACTACTCCTGACCCTTCTGCTATGACTACTGCTACTACTCCTCCTGAGGGTATTAATACTACTCCTGACCCTTCTGCTATGACTACTGCTACTACTCCTCCTGATCCTTTTACTACTACTACTGGTCCTTCTTATGCTACTACTCAGCCCTTTCCTACTCCTTCTGCTCCTTCCACTACTACTACTACTGGTCCTTCTTATGATACTACTCAGCCCTTTAATACTACTTTTGCTCCTTCCACTACTCTTTTTCCTCCTTATACATTTACTGAGCCTATTAATACTACTACTGGTCCTTCTACTACTACTACTGTTCCTTCTGCTACTACTCAGCCCTTTGCTACTACTTCTGCTCCTTCCACTACTACTACTACTGGTGCTCCAGACCCCACTGCCCCTCCTCCTCCCCTGGTGTGTCATAACGGAGGGCTGGTCGTGAATGGCGTCTGCCTATGTCCTGACGACTGGACCGGAGAGACCTGCTCACTGGGTATGTGTCGGGGTCAGCGGTGGCATGCCACCGCGCGCTAGCACCCAGGATAAGTCTGGCTTTTCTGCTGCAGCTCAAACACATGCACTCCTGCGTCTACATGCACATATTTTCCTGTCACTCTGCATGAGATTCCTGTTTTTCCACTCGGCCCCTGACAGTAGATTAGTATTTGGTGTTCATGTCTCTCTGAACTCCTTCTCAGAAAATTTCTGCAGAGCTGAGGTGCTGCAAGATTTCAGATTCCCACGAACGCCCATCGGCTGGTTTGCGTATTCCGAGGAGACCTGTCCCAGAGGCACCAGTGCCGGTGAGTTCCCAGACCCAGTCTAACATCCAGCCATCAGCTACTGCATACCATGACGTGCTGCTGATTCTCCTGTCTCCATCCAGCTGGTAAACCTCGGGCTTCGACCAGATGTTCCACGACGAGTGGCTCAGCAAGTTTTGACCGTCCACGCGTCCTCCAGTGTGGCCAGACGCTCGGCGACTTACTACTAAATGTGAGCTCTGCTGTATGGTAAACTGGTAGCCCTGTAGACAGATGTGTACACCCGTGCCGCCTCCTACAGTACATGTAGGTTAAGGATAACAGAATCAGTAAATTGCACTAACAGCGTCCTTGCTCTCTCAGCTCACCAGTGCAGCTGACCTAGAGATGCTGGCCAGCAGCACTCAGATTCTGACATCCAGGCCTGAAGAGCTGACGGCTGAAAACGTTACGGCAGCAGCTCAGATTGCCAATGCACTGCTGCTGTCTGCAAACGCCACAGAGGTGCAGACACACACAACAACCTAAGAGCAGACTCCTGCACTGCTACAGTTTGGTCCAGTCAAAGCGACAAACCAGACTACTGCAGCTGTTTGAAGACATCTGTTACAAACTGTGACATGTGACAAAAGCAGACACACATTCTCACTAAACTGTGGAGTGACAGCATCTCCTGAACCTACTTTGCATTTATCTAGAGAGCCTCAGTAACGTGCTGTCCTGTTAATGTCTGTGCTGTAGGGCGTCAGAGTGGCAGCAGTGGCCAAGATGCTGAACGCCAGCGTGCCCGACAGCCCCGAGGAAAACAGCGCCACTCTGGGGTAAGCACAATGTCTTACCATTATTAACACTGCCGTGAGAAACCTGCCAGTCTGTCAAAACATGCTGCTGAATCGCTGATGTGTGCAGATGTCAGGCGGAGGGTGTCCATAGGTTTTTACAACTCTGTTGTCTTGACAGTCACAAACGAGGCAGGTCTATTACCTCTGCTGGACTCTACAGACTCTGGTTTGTTTGCCTTTACACACACTTCTGTAATACTGGGCAAGAATAAGTAAAATGTCCCAGGTGTAATCATAACCTAGATCTTACCATGAACACTAAGTCCCATGTCAAAGACGACAGCATGACCCCAACTGGTCCTGTGATTAGAAGAACCCTGGATACTCACAGGAAGCTGGTCTGACCTGAGGTCACAGCCTGTGGGAGCCTGAAAGACACAGGAAAATTTATTTTACAAAATATGACACATTTCTCAGTCAGTGCTTCAAGCTGTTTTCTAGATTTAGAGATGAAACATCTGGTCATAAGTCAGTCAATAAGAGTCGGAGATGGCTCTAACACCAGTGTACGACTCTGGACTCGAACAGCCCTCACTGTAACACACATGCAGACTTTAAATTCTGCTGAGTTCAGCTGGTCCACGAGAAGTTGCAGGTCTAAGTACAGGCTCTAACATCACTGAGCAGGCAGGACGTCAAACACGCGACTCTCCAGAACAAAGATACTATTGTTTCTGTGTCTGTTCTTTGTGTGCAGCCTGACGCTGACTCTGGACAAGCTCTCTGTGAACCTCAGTTCCAGCCTCAACACATCCCACTCTCAGGTGGTTCAGCCAAACCTGGTGGTCCAGTCGGCACACGTTCCTGCCGCCGGCACTCAGGGGGTCCAGTTCACGTGTGTGGCAGGTCACTAGCCGACTCTCAGTAATGATCTACTCACTGCTGGCTGTTATCACATGACCAGTTTGGCCTTACCTTCGGCTTCTTACATGTTCAGCGTTGAAACTTAGGTTTCGAATTTTGAAACCTTCTTTTCCCCCCAGATCTTCCACATCCAGGTCTTTAATGTGACTCAGTTTAACTGCTCTAAAGTCCTGACTGAGGTGCAGCTGTGAAGTTATTTAGTCTTTATGTTTTTATGATTGTAATAGACGGTCATTAGTCTGTTTATATCTTGCTCCCTGTTCAGTCTTTTACTGTACCTGCTGGTTGGTCCTCAGGTTGATGGTATCTGTATTTGAATTACAGCAGATGTGACCCGCTTTGTGTAAAACCCCAGTCCAGCTGAGCTCACATGGACTTAAACTGCTCTGAGTGAGGACACACGTTTCTATATACGTTTCTTTGTGGCGTCTACGTCAGCTGTAGTGCACGGTTGACTGTGAACACTCCCATGTCTATGACCCCTGAGAAACATAACTCGTGTTTGTCCCTGAACGCATCACTGCAGCTCCTCCAGATAACCTGATGTACTGCGTTCCTCTGAGCTCCGCTGTTGTCTAGAAACTATAAAACAACCTGTACAATAATCAACACTGCACAAAGGGGCTGCTACTGCTGACGGGGACACTGACTAGATGTGAACAGATACAAGATGAGAAAAGAGGCCACATCTCTTTATTTCTTCATCAACTTAGATACTGTAGGAA
>NW_018127896.1:104919-114374 GCF_001952655.1 Monopterus albus | reverse complement strand
TCAGCAGGACATGAATGCATTTCGCACCAGTCAATAACAGATAATAAAGGGTACTCACAGAGATGTAGCACTGGCTCTGTGATGTACAGGAGCCTGAAAGAGACAAAACAAACATTTAAGCCAACAGAGACCAAACTGTCCTCTGCAGTGACATAGTGAAGTCAAACTTCTCTGTCCTCACATGTGAAATCTAACATTCACTGCATTTAGCAGTAACAATAACGGAGCTTCAAACAGTCAGTGACTTTTTAATGACACCTCTGTTATCCTGTTGTTTTCAGGAACATCTGGCCATTTTGTAGACAACCGGATTCAGCTGAACACCAACACGTCCACCATTGTGGTGGGAAGCGGGTCCATAGCCGACGCCCTGATGTACGTACGCTTCCCACCAGGTGAGTTCTCTGCACCACAGACACTGTACCAGCTGGTATAACTAATGTTTACACACTACCAGTCACAGGTGTGGACACATTTTCCCAGTGGATTGAATGGGAGTGTGTCCAAACGTCTGACTGGCCGTGTCCGTGAAACACAGTGTTTTACTGTAAAGGTGCTTTTAGAGGGCTGGGACTGGTTCACTGTAGGTTCATCAGACATCTCAACATCTGTTTCTACTAATAACAAAGTGGGATTCTGTCTCTAGTCTCTGAAGAAGCTGTCAGCAGCCGTCAGCAGCCGTCCGACGTCTCTCTGGGTTTTGTCCTCTACCAGAACAACCGATTCTTTAGGTCAAGGCTCTACAGGACGAGTCGGGCCACTGTCAGGGTTCTGTCAGCCAGCATTGAAGGTCGGGAGCGCAGCGCTGTGCCACAACATGTGGAGATGCTGTTCAGACCGACAGTAAGAAAACCAGCTTCTCCTAACAACCTCCTGTAGTCCCACTTAAATGACCTTTATCAGCTTTTCTTTTGGTTCGACTTGAATCTGAGTCGGAGGGTTTCAAAGTCTGACACTGTGACAAATCCAGACAACTACACCCCCCACAGCAGCAGAATGAGCAGTGAGCAGTTCCAGTGTACAGTGTCCCCACGGACAGACACACAGCTGTCACTGGATCACAGTGACACTGAAGGAAACTTAGAAACGGGAGGATTCTCAGGCAGGTTCTGTAGCCTCTGCTCCTCAGTGGTTTCATGGAGGTTTGTCCTGGAGGGACATCAGAGATAGTGACATCATCCGGAAGTGGACGTCACACTGAATC
Organism: Monopterus albus; assembly: GCF_001952655.1. NCBI lineage: Eukaryota > Metazoa > Chordata > Actinopteri > Synbranchiformes > Synbranchidae > Monopterus > Monopterus albus. The sequence goes on along the minus strand of NW_018127896.1, from coordinate 113,170 downwards.
AGATTAACACGTGCTTCATGTCCGTCCATGCGCTGAGTTAGTGCAAGTTTTAATGGAGATTACAGCAAGTTAAAAACTTCCTGTCTTCTTTAAAACCCCTGAGGCGCCTGTCCCCATGATGCAATTTCCCAGATTGGGATTAATAAAGTATTTCTGTCTATCTATCTATCTATCACCTCACAGAGGACACTTTACCTGCACTATCAAATCAGATCAAATCAAATCAAATTTATTTATATAGCACTTTAAAAACAACATCCAGCTGACCAAAGTACTGTACGTGGCAGAATAACATCACAATAAATGACTAAAATAGAATAAATAAGATCAGTGCAAATAAAAATAAAACAGCACAGTAACACAGACACACAGTATACGTTCAATAAATTAAAAGGAAATTAAAACCATCAGGCTCTACTGTGCATTAAAAGCCAAGCCAAATAAATATGTTTAAAGCAATGGTTTAAAAGTACTGAGGTCATTAGCTGACCTAATATTAAAAGGTAGACTATTCCAAAATTTAGGGGCTGCAACTGTAAAAGCACGGTCACGCCAGCGTTTATATCTGGCCATAGGAACCTCTAAAAGAAATTGGCTTGAAGATCTGAGGGACCTTGTAGGTTTGTGCCAATGCACCAATTCAGTGAGGTAAGATGGAACCAATCCATTAAGAGCCTTAAAAACAAAAATCGATAACTTAAAATCGATTCTAAAACAGACTGGAAGCCAGTGGAGAGAAGCCAGTACCGGGGTTATATGCTTGAATTTCCTAGTACTTGTCAAAAGATGAGCAGCAGCATTTTGCACCATTTGGAGATGAGCGAGGGAGGAGTGGTCAACACCATAGTATAGAGCATTGCAATAGTCAAGGCGGGAAGTGATAAAAGCATGAATTGCAATCTCAAAATCATTAAAAGAAAGAAATGACATAACCTTGCTTAACAGCCTCAGGTGGAAGAAGCTAGATTTCACAACTGAGTTGATTTGCTTGTCAAATCTAAAATCACCATCAAACATCACCCCTAGATTTTTTACAGTCGACTTCAGATGTCAAGCTAGGGGACCCAGGCCCTGGTTAGAAGCAGTTAAGTCCTCCAGGTCACCAAATAGCACACACTCGGCCTTATTTTTGTTGAGATTTAAAAAGTTAAGTGCCAACTATGATTTCAAGTCTGTCAGACAGTCAAACAGCGACTGTAGTGACATCCCTCTTGATTCCTTTAACGGTAAGTAAATCTGAATGTCATCAGCAGAACAATGAAAAGAAAAGCCATATTTCCTTAAAACAGATCCCAGTGGGATCCTGAAACAATCTAGTTGGCAAACAATCCAAAGAACAGTGAGATGTTTTCATGTAGTGAACCAGTTCAGATAGCAGAGGTAAAGATACAGACTCAAACTGGTCAAAGACAGCAGAATGCAGAGGAATATCAGCTGGGTCAGGATTAGTAGAACTGGAGGACTGCCTAATGCTAGTGATTTTATCAGTAAAACATTGAAGAAAACCCTCATACTGCTACAGACTATGCTGTACTATGCTGTTTGATACTATACTGTTATCAGGACATAACAGTGATAACAAGACAGTGTGCATAAGAAAGCTTCAAGTTTCACTGTCATGATTTGTTTTTATGGCACTGATTATCTCACTAATCTGGCAGTAACTTGTCAAAGTACAATCAGTCAAAACACACTAGAAAAGGCAAGGTGGGGACTCCTGACACTGACTGTTCCTCTGCTCTTCTAAACACCAAAGCTCTTTGACTAGTAATGTGAGCAGAAGCAGAACGCTGAACAACACTGTGATGACACAAACAAACACCTGCTCACTGAGGACCAACTGCTGCATGACAAACTGCGCACGCAGCATAAGGATCTGGTGCAAACACCATCACTTCAACATCAGAATAACAACTTGTACACACAGAACAAATCTGGTTTGTTTGCACATCATCATCTTTTGGGTGCTTTCTTTTCCTGTGTTTTATTTAAATGAAACACAACATAAACCACTTGACTTGCTCCCTCATCTTTTCCACTGCCGTTTAAACCCAACATGTGACTGAAGGAGTGAAGCTGCAGACGTTCTCTCTGTGACTGTCTCAGGTGCCGAGCGCTGCGTCTCTGCACGACTTCGCCTGTGTTTTCTGGGACTACAGCCTTCAGGACTGGAGCACCGTTGGCTGCTCCAAAGGAAATGCTTCAGACGGAGTCCTGAGGTGTTTCTGCAACCACACCACCAACTTCGCTGCTCTCTGGGTGATGCACACAACTCTGCACTGATATGTTTCCATCCGAGGCTAAAGTTGGAGGGAGACTCCCAGCCAACTGATGCTATTTAACATGCTTTCTAGCCCAGTATTTAATCATGATATAATGTGACTGGCAACTGGTCCTTAGTTATTTAATGCTTTCCTGTTTAATGCTGCTGTTTCAGTCCTTCACAGAGAACTACGAGTATGCACAGGCCCTGGAAGTGATCTCCATCGTTGGTCTTTGCTTTTCCATCCTGGGCCTGCTCGTCACCATCATTCACCACGTCAGAGAGAAGTAAGTTGGAATGGGACTCCAGATTCAGCGCAGTTCATCCTGCTGTCTAACACACAGGCAGGGAGCTGGTCTGTAACAGATCAGCTGCAGTTGATGCTGAACTCTCCTTTGTCCTTCTCAGTTGCTCAGGTTAATGTTTGTTTAGCATCTCCATTAGCATTTATTGACAGCTGTTCACACACAAGGGCTCTGGCTTGGTGCTGTGCTGCACACGCTGAGAAGCCCAGTTAGTCAGTTTATTAGGTACACCTAGTTGATTTCAAGTCAGTCTAATCCAACAATCCCACAGTATATCCCTCTTCATGAAGGTGATAATGTGTCTGTTCAGCCCTGTTGTGTAAACTGAGGTGGACAAAATACCAGAAACACCTCTCAGTATAACACAGTCCAGTTGAACAGGACCACAACCTCCAGGCTCAGTGAATCCACACCTCTATGAAACACTGAACACAAATTGAACATCTTCATGAAGGACGATTCACTGCAGGACTGCTGGGTTAGACTGACTCAGGGGTTTCTAATAAACTGATCACTCAGATTCAAGTGTCCGTCTGGCCTAAAGCGCTATCTCGTCCTCTCCAGTTTAGAGAGGAAGCCTGGCAAGCGTCAGAACAAGTCAACCGTGGCTCTGCTGTGCATGTGTGTGAGCCTGTTGGCCTTCATCATCACCTTCCTCTCTGGAGTGGAGAACTCCAACAGACAGGGTGAAGTGCAGGTGGAGATCAGCCAGACCAACATCATCCCGGGCTCTGACCAACACGTGCACCGGGACCACGGCTCATGTTCGGCGGTGGCAGCCCTGCTCCACTTCTTCCTGCTGGCCACCTTCATGTGGAACGGCGTGTTCGGCACTGAGGTAGTGCTGCTGGTGCGGACGCTGCGCCGCAGCCTCCCTCCATACTGGACCCCAGGCAGTATGGCTGTTGGATGGGGTAAGACTTGATCATCCAGCACATCCTCAACAATGTGTATCAAGAACTTAGATACCTGGACCTGTGTCATTGGTGGAGGGAATAAATGGTTTCTGTCCAGAATTTAAAGTCACATGACTTCCTGTGTCCTCACAGGGGTCCCAGCCGTCATCATGCTGGTCACACTTGGAGCGACCTACAGTGTGGACAACCCTCTGGAATACAGACAGGAGGAATTGTGGGTCCATCATTGTACTTAGTGCTTATTAGCTGCTGTAACATGTTTTACATCACACCTATATGAGCTTTACCTTTGTTCAAGGTTCAAGGTTCAAAGCGTTTACTGTCATATGCACAATAAGGAAACGTGTTTCCCTGCACAGTGAAATTCTTACTTTGACATCCACATGAATGCCAAACAACACAAGTGAAATATAAAGTAGATAAACAGTAGCACAAAACCTAAAGGCACTTTAAGCAGTGAGTGAAAAGAAATATTATAAGAACACACTAAGACAGAATGTATGCTACATCGGAGCTGTATGTGCAATAGTCAGCAGTGAATGTACAATTATGTAAACAGTACAGGTGGAATTACTTGAAGTAATTCCTGATTGTAAACTCCTGTCAGCTGTTTAGGAGTCTGATGGCAGTTGGAAAGAAAGAGGTTTTCAGTCTAGAACTCTTTCTTTGTCCACGTACCTAAAAGTTCTGGACTTTCCTGTGATTGTTCTGTCTTTGAATTCATTCACACAGTGTCACCACTCATCGTGTTGGTCCAGCTCCTCACTGAGACCACAGGAAGTTTACTTTCAGTGAAATATTTATGACATTTTTTATTGTTGGAAACTTGAGGATCTCCAGTAGAACTTAAATTCAGTCCTGTGGGTTTCAGTTACAGTCTTTGTGTGATATTTTTATTTATGGTATTTTATTCTGACTGCTGATTTTTAACCCTCCAGCTGCTGGTTGGCTGCTCTGGATAAATCCAAACACTTCGACTTTGGGAAGCCCATGTTTTGGGGCTTCCTCCTTCCTGTCGCTTTGATCCTGATCTACAACATTGTGCTGCTGGCGCTTATCTCTCTGACCACGTGCAGGACAGACCCTGACCTGGCCAGGTAATGTGCTGCCGCCCTGACAGTCCTGCAGCTCTCTGCTCACCTGTGTCCTGAAAACTCAACGTCTGATTTTCTTTATATAAATGAAACCTAAGTGTGTTTCATATTTTAACTTTACAGAAACATCAGTCGGACTGCTGCACTAAAATCCAGCGGTGGAAAGTAGCCCAGTACATTTACTCAAGTACTGTACTTAAAGCTAGGGTATGTGACTTAAGGTAGCATTAGCATGAAACTCCAAATCAGCCCACTCTGCTCTACTAAAACCCGCCATGCTCTGCCCAGCTCTTCACATATTTGTTGTTATGAATTTACAATGAAAATGCAACAAAACTCACTGATCAGGTAGAAATAACTGAAAATCTCTGATTGATTAGAAGTCAGTCCCACTCAAAACCTTTTTGAAGCTAATATCTCTGGTGTCAGTTCAGTGGCTCTGGGTCACAGGAGGATTCGACAGCACCTCTCCACATGAAGACACATTTTGGAGCAGATTTCTACAAACATTTGGAAAAAAGTTGCATACTGCAGCTTTACGTAGGCTACAATCCTTCACTTCACTACATGTCAGAGACAAACTTTTTACTGCTCTACATGTATTTGATAACTTTAGTTCCTTTTTAGAATCAGATCAATAAAACAAAATACTGTAGAATACACATGTTTACCTAATTAGCATTTTGAATACAGGACTTTTATTTATAACAGTATTTCTACACTGTGGTAGTACTACTTTTACTTAAGTAAATATTCCGAGTACTTCTTCCACCACTACTAAAATCAAGAAAAATCACTTGTACTTGTACTTTATGACAGTCATAGTTTCAATAATCAAATCATATTTTCAGAAAAAGAGCTGGAATATTTCAATAACTGTTAATAAATGTCTTAATATTTTGAGAAAAGTACAGATGCCTTACTTTGAGGAAAAATCTCGTGATAGGACAAAGTAAGGTGTATTAAAATTTCTTGCCGACTTCACTCTGACTCTCTCAGACCACCTTGTTCTCTAGTGTGCATGTTAAGGACTCATTTCTGCCGTGAAGTCGGTCTCTGACTCACCAGCCTGTTCTGTTGTGCAGCACCAAGCCTTCGCCTCTCAGGAAGAAGTTCCTCATCAGCTTCTCTCTGGCCGTGGTTCTGGGTCTGTCCTGGACCCTGGGGTACCTGGTCCTCGTCAGTACAGGACACACCCACCTGGTCTTCAGTATCGTCTTCTGCATCTGTACGACCACACAGGTACATTTGTCTGAACCTCCACTTCAACATTTTACATCTAGCTGTTTCTAAACAGCACTTCCACAACTGTGAGCTACACATCTTTGACTGGAATTATAAGCAGTGTTTGAGGATGAATGTCTCTAGAGACATGATTTATTCAGATTTTGTTGGAGGCAGCATTTTATGTTTAACTCTGCAGCACAAATTGGTACATTTTTGAATTGAGTTTGGTGACTTTCTCTCACTGTGAACAAACAAGCACAGTAGTGTTTATTTTTGTGAATAATGCTGTAACATTAATGAATGAATTAACAGTTTTTGACCAACAGCGATGATGCAACATCAGGACCAGTCTTAGGAAAATAAAAATAAATACAAATAATTGGAGAGTTCAAGAATTAAACAACAATGTTTGGAGTAACAAGCTGCAAGTTTTCAAGAGTAAAATCTTGAAAACAAAAGAAAGAAAGGAGCAATTATGTAGTGAAGTTGTAAAAAGGTCATTTTTGTGTCATGGTTCCTGAATTCAGTTCAGAAACACCAGGTGATGACTTGCTGGTTCTGGTCACATGTTACTTGTCGTGTCAGCCGCTGGCAGGCTGGTTTGTGACAGACCAACTGTGTCAACACCAGTGTTACATGTCACCAGATGTAGTGAAAATTCTGTAACCTTTGCTGTCACACATCAACCTAAGTTGTCTATGTTTGGTCCCTCTCTTCTCTCCTTCTGTGACACCTGGTTTGTCATAAATGGGTCCTGTTAGAACACTGGGACAGTAAACATATGTAACCACCAAAGGTAAAACAAGGCTCACCTTTGTCCCGCTCTGGTGTCCTCAGGGGTTTCAGATCTTCATCCTGTTCACAGCCAGAAGGCCGAGCTTCAGAGCGGCTGTGTCCCACTCTGTGCAGCACCTCTCGTCTGTCAGCATCCCGCTGCACAGCGCAAAGTACATGCTGTGGAAGAGTTGGGGCACAACCAGAGGCAGCACCGAGTGCTACAGAGACCTCAGTCAGGAGCGCAGCTTCACCAGCAAAGAGCTGTAGGAGCCGATGGAGACCCTGGCCACATCATGAAGCTTGGGTCAACATCCTTTGATCAGTGGTTTTTATATCAACACAGACAATGATCAGCAGCAGTGGCTCAGATCATGGAGCCAATCTACTGACTAGTCCCCCTCCGCTCAAACTGTGTGGACTTCACTGTGTTGTCCTGTTTCCTGGTCAGTGACTGAGCTCATTTCACAATCTGAAGACAAAGGAAAACAAATGAGACTGTTTGGTACTCAAAGCAGTCATTTTACTTGTCTTTGTGTGTGACCGGAGGGGACAATGAAACAAGCCTCTGAGCATCTCATTATCTCTGATGTCCCACACTTACTGTATCTGCCTTTGAGAATCAAGTGGCTGCTGAGACATTTCTCTTTCTGTGCACAGAACAGGTCCAGGACCTGCTGAAGGAACTGGGACTGAGTTCTAACAAACAAACAAGACATGAGACAAACCATGAAATATTCCAGAGCAGATTTTTTTTTCTTGCATTTCATTACAGACTGTTTAAGTTTCTGCAGGTTGATTTCTGTTTAGCTTTATTCCCATATCACTCTTCTTTTCTCTTGCAAACTTTGATGTAATTTCTACTTCCCATAATCATATGTTTTATCTTCACGTGACTTTAAAGTTTTTCCAGCTGATGTTCAGATTCAAAACAAACACTGCAGTCAGGTGTTAATTCAAGCTACAATGAAGTGCATCAGTAATAACATCCAATATCACAGTGTAACACAATGAGCATAGTCATTCTGTCTGCTTGTATTTTTAGATTTTGACCGGTGCTGTGACTGCAGGGTCCACCCGACCCACACAGCTGTATGGTTCCGATAGAAAGGATCAAACTGCTTGTTTAAACACGTGACACGTTTGTAGATTAACTGAACACTGTGAACAGTGGCACTGTGAGCAGCTTTGAGATTTGAGTGTGAATATTGACAACAATTCCTCTGACCTGCTGTGATCATTACTGTGACTGAAGCTGGTTGCAGAAGCTGAGCTGTGTCCCAAAAATAAAACTGGTTTCATCATGTGTTGGCTCTTTTTTCCATTAACATATGCTTCTGTGTTGTCGAGGTGAAGGAAACGTCATGACTTTGTTCTCACAGTCAAAGTCTTTCTTACCTGTGTGTTGCTTTGGCTGTAAATGAACTAAAACACAGATTAAAACACTGACAATAGATAAATGATGCATTTACAAAGGGAGAAGTTTTAATGACGGGACCAGGGCCGGCCCGTGGCATAGGCAGTATAGGCAAATGCTAAGGGCGCCGTACATCCAGGGGGCGCCAGAAATGGAGGAAGAAAAAAAGTGTAACTTCCACTATTCTTAAAACTAGACTTCAGAAAAGAATAAGCCCACCACATTAATTTAACTGCATAGCAGCAAAGCCTACT
>NW_018127896.1:102271-103051 GCF_001952655.1 Monopterus albus | reverse complement strand
AAAGGCTAGAGGAACTTAATATCCCATTTGAGGACTGCAGAGGCCAGTCCTATGACAACGGCGCCAATATGAAGGGAACAAATAAAGGTGTTCAGGCAAAGTTGCTTCAGCTGAACTCAAGAGCTTTTTACTGTATGTCCCATGTGGTGCCCACACTTTAAATCTGGTAGTAGCTGATGCTACAAAAAGCTCACCAGATGCCCTTGGCTACTTTGGGCATTTGACAAAGTTCAAAAAGCTCTTCTCAGCCTCCACCCATAAGAGCTGGAGTTTTGATTCCTACTCACTTTCCTTGGAACACGCCCATACTTCCTGTACCAAAGCCAGGAAAACCCGATTACAGGATGGTTCATGATCTCAGAGCTGTAAATAAGCTCGTGACTTTAACTCATTAGGACACTAATAAATTTTTACACCATGTTGAATGCGATAAGCTCTGAACACAAGTTTTTTTTTTTCTTTCTTCTTCATGCATTGATCTTGAAAAATGCTTTTTCTCGGGGTCACCCGACCGAGACTCTTAAAACATTTTTTGCTTTCTAGTATAACGGAAAATCTTACATATCAGAGGCTATCAATGGGCTCCATAGTAAGCCCATCCTTCTTTAATTACATTCTGAGACAATACTTGAAAAATCTTGTCCTGCCACCTGGAGTTGCTCTCCTTCAGTATGTCCGACTCAGAAAGCATAATGGCTACTACAGATGCACTGTGGATGTACTTCGCTCAGGGAGGCTTCAAGGTCTTCAAAGATAAACTGCAGATTGGGAGACACACAG
>NW_018127896.1:88823-102041 GCF_001952655.1 Monopterus albus | reverse complement strand
CTGAGATCTACTATGATGCAAGAACGTCTCAGTGGACTTGCCATTATAAGCATAAACCATGTGGTCTCAAATCAGTTGTCATATGATGATGTTGTAGATGACTTTGCTGCAAGAAAAACCAGGAGAGTAAAGCTGTAGCAGGTTATGTGAGATTGAGGAGGTGATGGTGTAGTTTTTAAGTTACGGCAGTACCAAAAACACCACTAGAGGTCTTTGTAAGATCATCTTTTTATTTTTATTTAAATCCTTGTATTTTTTTGTGCCTACTCGTTTCTTTAATATCTTATTTTGCACAGTGCCGTATTTATATTGTATTTTTAAGTTAATGTCACTTGTTTACACTTTTTATTTTGGGAGTATTAATAGGTACTTTATGTAAGCTATTTATATTGTATTTCATATGTTCAGTACATTTTTTTGTATTTGTTTCTTTAATTCTTTCTAAGTATTTTGAATGTGCAATTGCTTTATTTAAATAAAAGAATGTCCAAGAAAGAGCTATTACGTTTCTTATGAGTATATACACTAGCAGTGGAATTTACTGCGATGCAACGGGGCGCCACCTGAAATCTTGCCTAGTGCGCCAAATTGGTTAGGGCCAGGCCTGGACGGGAGCCGCCCTAAACAACTAATGAGAGATTTTCTGTCTGGAGTCAAAATGTCAATGATGCATATTGTTAACTTTGCTTGATGAAGGTGAGCCCTGCACCAGTCTGACCAGGTCCTGATGGTTTCTGGTTAATTGTGAAGCAGCTGGTTTGAATAGTCAGTTGTGACCAGCCACCAGAGGGCGATGGCACTCTGCACATCAGTGACGGCACTGGCTCCATGGTCACCACTGCTCTAATTTCTACATGTCTCCATCTGGACGTTGGAGGAACAAACCTTATTTAACTGATTTCTAAAATAAAGTTGGTAAATACAACATTTAAGCTTTCAGCCAGCTGCACTCACAGTATCAGCTCTGTCTGCATCAGTTCATTCATCAGCCTGCTATAAACAGGAGAGTGGATCCTGATGCATGCCTGTGAAATCAGCCAGTTTACTCTGTTAAATGTTGACTACTGGGACAAAAAATGGTGAAATCCTCCTTTAACTTCAGGCTACAAGATCCAAAGTACTCCACACCTTCTCCAGGACAGATGATTTCCCTCAGTGATAAAACTGATTCAATATGTGGAAGAACAAACTGAGGCAGCTGCAGCTGATCTTGGGTCAGCTTTCAGACATGATTTCTGCAGGACAGAGGACTTGGACCTTCTGTGATTATCAGAGGTCTTTGACAGGCTTGTGTCAAGTGTTAAAATGTTACAAAACTAACGTGTCTCCAATTACATTCCTCACACATCAGGAGGAACCATTTCCAAAGCACAGACTGAGCAGCAGGCCAGGGACTAAACTGCTGCACCTGTAGCAGGAGGCCGGTGCTGAGCCTGCTGCAGCCTCACTGTGCTCACCTTGCTGTGACTGAGGCGATGTGGGGAGCCGTGGTTACCCATGGTTACTGGAGTTCACTCGTTCGTAGGGAATAACCGCCTCCTCAGATGAGACACCACTTGTCTGCATAAAACTATACTCAGGTTTTGTTCATTACTGGATCAAACTTGACGTGACAGTAAGAGTGATCTGTTTGGCCCAGATGTAGCAGCTGTACAATGGTGCACAGTCACTGTTAAAAATGGAGGCAGCAGCAACAAGCTGCTACACCTGAACACGTGTTTCTCACTTCCTGGCTCAGCTTGACTCATGACTCCAGGTGTCTGGGAACCTCCACTGGCAGCTGGAGCCTCCTGACATCTGACCTGGAACGAGGAACCACAGCTCATCAGTAGTCAGAATTTTCTACTCAGGCAGGTTTTTAAAATCACTTCTCTTCTTCTTAACGTTGGAAAGGGAGTGTGTGAGTGAGTGAGGTCAACTGAGGCCTGGCTTCAAGCTGTGCCAAAATCACATCACTCCACAGATCAACATCTGTAAATAAAGACAGCAATGATTCAACAAGGTCCCCCTTCTTTGGGAGTTTGTTTCTGTGAAGTGGGGTGTTAAAACACAGAGGTTGATGGAGGAGACTCCCTGAGCAGGGACCAGCTAGGGGAGTCGACCTCCTGCTGAGGACTCCGAGGGTTTGCTGCTGACTCACTCTGTGCTCGTAGCGTGGGTTTGGGGTGGATTCTCACAACTGGAAACAACAAAGCAGCTGCAGAAGCTGCACGTACTGCTGACATGGAGCAACGGCCATCAGAACAGTCTGTACAACAGCTCCCGCACGAGCTGACATGCTACCAACACAGCTGTAAGCCAGGCCTCCTCTGACCTGCCCTGACCACGTCCTGAAGTCCAGCACTCCACATAAAACACATTGTTCCTCTCTCAGGCATTTTAATGAACTCATCAGATAGATATCCAGAAGTTTGCTGCTGCAGCTGGGAATAGCATTGACTCCAATGTGCTCAGCTAAATCACTGAACAAAGAGGTTTGTGACCAAGTCTGAGCTTTAATTCTAACATATTTACATCCACACAGAAGGAAGCGTGTGGGAGACACAGCGACATGAACACACCAGCATCATTTCACAGCAGTGACAGTGAGCAGGTGAAACACCCAGAACCTGCTGCTGTGGATTCAAGCCTCACTCCTCGTTGTTAGTGAGCATCTAAATCCTGATTCACACCAACGCCTTCTCTCTGTGGACATCACTGAAAACACCAGAGGAACCAGCTCACTGTGTTCTCTTAACTCTGAGCTCTTCAGCTGTGAAGCATAAATGCTTTCCTAGTTCAGGCCCAGGAACACCTCCAGCAGTCTCCACACAGGACAGTGACAGATGTTTGAAAATGCTCTGAAACGGTTAAAAACCTCCTGCCTTTGCACCAAACACTAATCCTTTGTTATTCCACTCCTTAAGCAAAAATCACAGAAAATCTCCTCAACTAATTCTGCAAACAAACAAACAGGACTAAAATATTCCACAGGAAAGGACTTGGTCCAGGATCAGGGACCACATAACCCAGGACAGGACCTGTGTTAGCGTGTTGGACACGCTAACAACAAACCGAGCGTGCTCAGTTGAACCCATGGTGTTTTCAATGTGTCTCAGCTGAACATGTACACTAGGAGTGTGACCCCTGTTACATAAGACATCCTGATGCACCGCTGTCTTTGCAGGGTGGTTTGTTTCTTCTGCAGGGCTGTACAGGCAGGGCGGGTGGGACTCAACCAGGAGCCTGGAGCACATCAACTGAGCAGGATCTGATCAGGCCTCCTCTGACTGGAAGCAGATGTGTGCAGTTTGGTGACTTCACGGGTCTGGGTTGGGGTTTTCCTCTGCTGCTGGACACGGGCCCATTTCTGTATGTGCAGTCACATTAAATCTAGTCCCGAGGCTGTTTTCATAAAGAAGATTCCACAGCACATGATAGGACTGAAGGCTTCATCTGGGCAGCGCTGAGCCGAGCAGAAGATTCAACCCAACAGGGCAAATGATGACAAATGATGTTTGCTTGTGTTCTAGTTGCTTCTGAGTGGGGTCAAAATGGGAACATGTTGGTCTCTGCAGACTGCTGCACAGCACATGGACCTGGTCTTACACACTGTGCTCTGCTTCATTTACCCGGTCTCTTTCCAGGTCTCAGACACTGCAGTCCTTCCCAGCAAGCACTGGGAGGGCAGCGGGTCACCAGCCCAAACTCACATAAGGTTCTAATGCAGCTTCAAACCTGAAATACAATTGAAAACAGATGAAAATGATTAAGGCTGAAACTTCTGCTGATTTCTGTCATCAAGTCATCAGCTGATTGATTTAGCACTTCATGGCTTGGTCTTCACATGTCTTCATTTGTCCAACAAAGAATCCTGAGGGCACAGATGTTCAGTTTACTATCAGGAACTGGACCAAGAGAATATCTGACACTGTTGTTTGTAAAACACACACCAGGACGGCCACAGCAATCATACTGACACCTCTGAAACACACGTATAAACAAATTGAATGACCTCTATCTTCAGGAAAAATACAGGATTCCTGAGGAGTTTTAACTCTGATGAAATGCATGCTGGGAACTAAGAGTGCAAATAAGCTAAGAGTGTGTCTAAATGACTTAATGTGATGAGTTAACTGAACAGCCCACCGGACATTTAGTCCACTGAACTTAGGAGTTTAAATTGCACTGAGTTTATATCAGAAGTTTGCAGTGGTGGAAAGTAACTAAGTACATTTACTTCAGTACTGTACTGAAGCACTTCAACAACAACTTATTTTTGCCAAAGTATCTAAGCTGCAGTTTTTACAGTGTAAACACAAACAAGCACAACTCAGCCAATGCATGGAGAAAATCAAAGAGCTGATGTGAGAGCCACTCTGACACATGGCCGGGCATTTTACGAGCTAACACAGTACCAGTCACTGAGCAGAGACGTGTTCAACCTGGAGTTTATCGCAGCACACATTCTTCGCACTCTCTTCAAACTGCAGGACAAACCTGCAGCTCCGCCTGTGAGCAGTGAAACTGGCGGCACATCTGCACAGTGTCAGGAGAAAACAGGAGTCAGCGGAGTGGAAAGAGGAGAAGTGGACAGTGATGACAGAAGTGATGACAGCAGAGATTATGTCAAGAGTGTCTGCAGCATTTTCTCACCTGTTCTTCAGGGGGTTCTGTCTAAACACAAACATCATTCACAGCACCTGAAGAGAGTGAACTGAGCACAAACTGAATGAATGTGTACAGGCTGAAACATGTAAAGTTAACCTTCTGTAACATTTCTGACACTCAGAACAGCAGTGCTGTGCCGTGACATGTGGAGATGCTGTTTAGACCGACAGTAAGAAAACCAGCTTCTCCTAACAACCTCTTGTAGTCCAACTTAAATGACCTTTATTGACTTTTCTTTTGGATCGACTTGGGTCAGAATATGAATGTGGGTCAGGGGGTTTCAAAGTCTGACACTGTGGACAATACTAGACAACTACACCCCTCCAACAGCAGTAGAATGAGCAGTGAACAGCTCCAGTGTGCAGTGTCCCCACAAACGTACACCCAACTGTCACTGGATCACTGTGACACTGAAGGAAACTTAGAAACGGGAGGATTCTCAGGCAGGTTCTGTAGCCTCTGCTCCTCAGTGGTTTCATGGAGGTTTGTCCTGGAGGGACATCAGAGATAGTGACATCATCAGGAAGTGGGCATCACACTGAATCAGATTAACATGTGTGTCATGCCTGTGTGTCCACAGTTCACTGAGTATAGGACCTTTTAGCCCTGGTCCCAGATATAAACAGATGTATCAGAGGCGCTGCTGTTTACTGGCTCCACTGATTTAAGATGCATGTGTTTATCAGTATGTGGGAATCTTCATACGTTTCCCCATGTGTGCTACCCCACCTCAGAGCTGTCAGCCAATCAGCTCTGCACTTCAGACCTGCCAGGACCAATCAGAAGTCAGTCCCAGCATGGGGAGTGTGGTGGTGGTCTGGAGGGGGGCAGCGCTCACTGAAGGCCTCCTCGGCTGCACAGAGGTCTGAGCTGTAATCTAATTTTCTCTGTAATGATGGTGACGAGAGCAGTAGAGTGGAAACATGTGGGAACAAAGCGATCAAAGGATGAACTGTCCATGAAAATAAAGAGACACCAAAACACCCTGGTTAGATTCACCAGGGTCTGAGCACGGTCGCATCACAGTGTTCCTTCAGGTTGTACTGTGTTACCTCTATGATGTTACAGAGGGAAACACTGCACTTCCAAATTACTGATTACATAGTTGTGGAGGACTTGTACTGAGCTTGTGAAATGTCAGCCACCAGGGGCACGACACTGTGCACCAGTCTCTGACCACAGAGGATTTTACTGAGGCTGCAGAGGAGTCAGTGAGCTGCAGGTCACTGGATTCAGTCAGTAAATAAAACCTGTGTTGTGCAGGTCTGTTCTGCTGAACTACATTTAGGTTGATAAGAAGTTTCTGAGCTGAGAGGTCGGAGGGTGAGGAAAGATCAGCACCAAACAGCTGGATAAAGATTAGTGATGAATTACTTTGGTAAAAGGTTTAAACCTTGAAAAACTAAAGGAACTGATTGTGTCATAGATCTGAGTGGAGAACTCCACAGTTTTATTTAATACATCAGCACTGGGCTGAACTGCCGTCGAGCTGCTGACTCCGGTCTCCAGTGCTGCTTCTGCTCCACGGAGTGAGGTGTTGGATCGCAGCCACCTCACAGAGCTCCCCTCTGGACATGACGGAGTCCAGGTGCTACCTTGCACCAGCTCTGCCATGAGGTCCAAAGTGATAAATCAACACCTGAGCAGAGCAACTAGACCTGAACCTGCATCACAACAGCTCTTGATCCAGACTCAGCAGGAGGTTTCCACCATGAAGGTTCTGTGTTTCCACAGCAGCTCCATCAAGGAGATTTGGAAAAACTGAAGCTCCTGAAACCCAACTCCTGTTTTGGAGTCCACACACTTATTTATCTAGGTCAGTCCACTGAAGGCGCCCACACTCAGATCCGTCCGGAACCTGAAGTGAGTTGATTGTTCTCAGTTCCACAGAACATCATGTCCTGAAACATGCAGACGAGTCCAGACATAAAACAGGTGGACTGGTCAGGCTGCCACACTGCAGACTCTGTGCACGTGTGACCACACATGGGGGAAGGATATACTGCCATCACTTTTTGCAGCATCACGTAGGAAAATAAAAATGAAAAACACTTCAGAAGCGTCCAAACTATTTCCAGAAGCTGTTTTCCAGCGGCTGCTGGAGCCGAGTGGAACCTGCTCTGTCACTTTCTGCCTCATTAACCTCGTCAGGCCAGAAAGTAAAACATCTCCATCATCCATCAGAGTGATGAAGCTGTCGCTCAGACACCTCCGCTGCTTGCACAGGGACCGACGAGCTGTTTTACTGAAGGAGGAGCTGAGCAGTAAATCTGAGCTGCTGACACGGCTGAACGCCCGAGACGCCGTTCATATTCACTCCAGTGTTTTTCTAAAGGAACAGTTCACCTCAGAACCAGTCTTCACTCCTCAGGAGGTCGACCCTCACAGTCACTCTGTCTATGCCGAGGCACCGGGGGCTGGAGTCTGCCAAGTTCGTCTGAGACTGAAAAGTGATCACTGTAAAGCACAGATATCAGAGCAGCAATTCCCACCAGTTGTTACCACTGAAACAGATTTTACTGGGTCACTGCACTTTTTATTAAAGCCACACTTTCAATCGATGAATGAGTTGAATGTGCCTTGGGTCAGTGTCCACCATGGTGGAGCCTGTTAATTTATGTAAAACCGATTCGGTTAGTCTGTGTGAACACAGGAGGACAATCCTGTTCTGGACCAGTCAGGGTTCCTCTCCACCATGGAGCAATGGCACAGCTGGCACTGGCTCCGGCTCCTAGCTGTGGGGAATGTGGGACAAACAGCAGGAACCTGTGCAGCAGACACTGCATCAGCACAGTCCTGCTCTACACTTTGCAGAGATGTGCTGCCTACACTCTATTCAGCTGGAACCAGCTGAGGTCGATGAGGTCGCACTGCAGACTGAGACCACGTCCACTACAGGGTCAGTGAGGTTGTCCACCTGAAACCTGGACTCTGGACTAAGGCTGGGCCATTGAACACAGGAACATACAGTCTGTTTCTTCATCAGGGACCACAGATTCCTAAAAGGCTCCAGAAAGGGGATCCTCCTCCGCCCGTCTGTGGACACGTTCATCTTTGTCCGGCTCTGAAGCCTGAGCACAAGTTGGCGTTCCTCGCTGACACATGTCTGCTGGATGTCAGATGACGGGAGACATGTTGAGGGCAGCGGTGAATGAAGCTCTTTGTCTGGACTTCCTCACAGCCGCTGCTCAGGTTTCACTCTGAGGTCGGCCTGAGCTGTTTCCTGTTCATCTCCTCTGATCAAGTCCCACAGTCCAGCAGCAGGTTAAAGCTGCTGACTGTTACATAACTGCCCTGATCACAGGGATTTTCCTCTGATAAATGAGAACCATGCAGCTTCTCCACTCTGTATTAAACCCTGAGCTGACATGAGGCTTTGCTCGGCTCTGGAGCCCTAGGGCAAGAGAAGTTAATTTTGAAAACGCTCTGTGAACTGATGCTCGGGCTGATAAAGATCCATGTGTGCTCTGCAGCTCAGCAGGCTCAGGGTTGTTTACTGCTCTCTGCCAGCCAGAACTGTCCAGGGGCGTCCGCCACAGCAGCAGCATTGCACACACACACACACACACACACACTCTCCTCTAACAGCAACCACACACACACACACAAACAGGCTTGCGACACAGTGCTGCATGTCCACGCCCGTGATGTGGACTGGAGGCCGCTGACAGCCACAGAGCCTCGTGCTCTGTTCAAACCATCAAGCTTCCTCCTGGCCCTGCTTCACATCTGCTGGAGTCATCAGAACCCTGGACCAGCCCCTGGTGGGACATCTGGGGCCAGAGCTGATTAAATGATGCCTCTGCAAGGAGTTGGTTTGGTTCTGGTTCAGGCTTTTGTTTGAAACTCAGAGGAAAATCTCCATGAGAGCAGCTGGTGAATGAGGAGCAGCAGCATATCTGACTTTCCTCTGAACACGCAGCACAAACGTGGGGCTGCTTCTCATGGGGCCCCAGTGTGTTTGCGAGCAGTTCTCAGACTGAGCTTATGTGGGGAAAACCAAACATGGCTGTTGCAGCATGTGGGTGAATCACAGCAGCTGATGTCAGTGTTATCATGAATGAAAAAGAAACAGCTGTGAGCCACTAATTAAAGCAGCCACTGATTCGTTTCCTGTCATGTTTACCATTGTAATATTTCTCCTTTTGGCTTTAAACAACATCAGACTTGTGGTGCATATAACTGTGGCCCAATGGTTCAGGTCCTCGGGCTGCTGGATGTGTGTGTGGGCCCACAGGACTGAGATGTACCTGAGCTGTAATTGGTCAGAGAAGCTTCAGGGACTTTAATACTGAACACGTGCTTCAAATGGAATGAGGTTGTCAGTAATGATCGGGGTCACACTCACCGCTCTCCAAGGCCCGGCTCAAAGAATGTCAGAGGAATTCGGCACTAAAATCAAAACTACAGAAGAAGAAAGCAGCCCAGACCTGACGAAGACTCTGATGGAGTCTGTTCTGGATTATGTAACTGGCTTTGAGGGTTACCGGCTCTGACGAATGTCGTCTCAGCTTCTTTCAACACAGACTTCCTCCTCAGCCATGTGTCCAACCTGATCCTCATCTGACACCTCAGGCCAACGACTAGGCCGAGGTTCTGTACCAGACTGTGGCACATGACAGACTGTTGTTCAGTTTAGGATGTGTGGAGGTCACAGTGTTAACTACAGGGACAGAGCCTTTTACTGGGACAACTGGGTCAACATTTTATAGACAAAATAACTCACTGGTTAATTCAGATCAACATAATAATTAACAGTGTTTGTTATAACAACTAAATGCAGCCCTGTTATGATCCAGAAACACAAACTCGGTTTGACTCTGGGAACCTCTGTCGCTATGCAGGGTGCGGTCAATGCTCTTATTTCGAAAGGGTTAGGTGTTTGGGTTAGGGTTAGCAGTGACACTGCACTGCTTACTGCTTTGCACATAATGTTTATTCTTGCACATATTGGCATTTGCACACTGGTGCTTTTTTATGTTTACCTTATGTATACTGTACACTTGGCACACTATACTCATATTATACATATTTTTTTGTATTTTACACACATATACATATATATATATTTCTTTTGGTGTGCTCTGATTTTGATAACTATTGCTCCTCAGGATCAATAAGGTATCTATTCATCTATTGAGGTTCTGCCAAAACTCTGAGTCCTGCTGTTTAATTGGGTCTCACACACACACACACACACACACACACACACACACACACACAAAAACACTACAGTCAAGTGCACAACAAGCCACAGACTGCGAACAGCGAGGAGGCTCCACCACACACGCCAACACCACACAAAGGAAAACAACCCAACACATTTGGCGGTCTGCACCGGAGCCAGACACCCGACTCCTTGCGTCACACTCATCTGATGCTCCAGAGAAACAGCTTCTGCCAGTGATGGGCCTCATCACGGCCATTCTCCAGTTCAGCTCTCAGTCGGAGCAAATCAGGGATTTAAGCTTTAAATCAGAACCGTCAGTGTGTGGACCAAATAGCTTGTTAGAAACAGAGTGTCACAGAAACCAACATGCGAGTCCACGGCAGGGGGGTCAGACTGGACTCGGTGCTGGCAGACGCCAGGACCTGGATCAGGATCCAACTTGACTGGAACATCCCTGGTGTTGCAGTATCACATATGTCGATTGTTGGGAACATGATGTACGTGTGTATGAGCTGTGACCCTCCTGAGGTCTCCGAGGACTGAAAACCCATCTGAGAGTCTCTGGCCAAAATCAACATGTGGACTCTCCCCAACCTCTGACTGTCACCAGACACAGGAAACCATCCCAGAACATTACCCAGAATCCTCTGTCCAAGCTTTTCTTGGAACAGGTGAGTGTTTCCAGGTGACACTCAGACTCTGGGCTGTTGCCCCTGGCAACACATTTGTCAGCTGTTGGCCACATGTGAAATTGATTCAGCTCTCCTCTAAGTCTTGGAGACCAGGACCAGGATCGGGTTTCTGACCAGTTGGATTCATGAAGTGTTTCCTCTCATCTGTGGAGCGAGGGATGGTTCATCTTTCTGCTGAGGTCTAGCTGCTACTTGTCTTCATGTTTAACTCTTTAAAACCTCTGCTTTTTTGCAAAGGGACAGTTTCCCCTTATGGCTGCAGGAGGAGGGAAAATAAACTCAATGCTTACAGAGTGATCACTGTCACCGTCCTCTGCGTACAAGTAGAAGGCTGGAACCAGGAGATGGTGAGAAGAAACAACACTATTCTGGACCTTTATATCAACATGTGTCACACGATCCAATCAGTGCTACATCGACTCCGTAATGACATTTAACTGACAAGTCTGAAGTCAGAAACACTGAACTGTTATAAACTAATGAATCCAAGTGTTTATTAGAACCATTGTCAGTGTGATTATGTTAATTGGTGAGCTTTTACTTTGTAGTTGGTCGACAAGCAGCTGATTTTAACTGCAGCTTGATCCACAGTGATCCACTCGTGATTATTTTCTCGTTTGTCTTTTAAATACCAGATTACCTGTCCCGGTGTCCCACAGTGACACCAGGAGATGTACTATCCTGTCTGGATCCTACATCCTCACATCTGAGCCTGGAATGAGAAATTATTTGGATTTTCAGCTAAAAAAAGAGGATAAAATGATTATCAGTTACTAAATAGTTTTCAATGATTCATCTAGTGGGGAGAGCACCACACTTTTACTGAGGAGAAACATGAGGTGTGTGTTTGAACCTTTCCAACCTGTGAAGTGAACGCCTCTCAGAAGCTCCTCTCACAGACCAACAGACATCAGATGATGCAGTGGAAACACCAGAGATGGGCGTCAGCAGCCACGGCTCTACACCAGTCGGCTGTAGGATGTGTCCTCTCCTCCCTGTTAATGACTCGACTGTCAGCGCTCCCTGTCACACTTTCTTTACTCCCGTCATCATCAGCATCATCTGCCCTAACAGTTCAGGTTTCACCACAACAAAATACCCAACAGGAGCCATGTTTCAGGTCAGAACTGGAGCCAAACCAGATGCTCTAACTCTTGTTATCCTGAGACAGAGATCAGAGTGCACCTGAGCAAGTACACACCTCCACTGAGTTCAGGTCTGCTGCTGCTGAGGCCAGACAGACACAAACAGGAAAGCAGCTGTCACCTTTCCCAGCATGTCCTCCTCCTCCTTTCATTACAGTTGAACATGTC
This sequence comes from Monopterus albus, assembly GCF_001952655.1. NCBI lineage: Eukaryota > Metazoa > Chordata > Actinopteri > Synbranchiformes > Synbranchidae > Monopterus > Monopterus albus. The sequence continues at coordinate 90,216 of NW_018127896.1, read as the reverse complement.
CTGTCAGCCCACTGGTGCACACAGACACAGACTCAGGACATGTTTGTTTTCTTGCCTGAGTCACAGGAAATTCATTCGAGTGTAAGAAACCTGCTTCAGGCCCCAGTCAACATGTGACTGAGGTGTGGTTTGTGGACGACTGGACCCACAGTGACATGACTCCAGACAATAAGCATGAAAACCTCTCAGAGGATGACAGGAGCAGGTGCAGACCTCTGACAGAAGAGCCCAGTTTCATGAATCATGGGAAACCTGACTCTCCATGTGAGGAGCTCGTCAGCAGACACACATTTAGCCTGTTCAGCTGCACATACTGTTACACAAAGTGGAGCTGACTGACCAGAAGTGACTGACCCAACAGTTGGCCCTAACTACATGAACAACTGACGAATCAGAATTCATCAGGAAATTACTGACCTGTAAAGTAAAGCTAGTGCAAATTTCTTCAGCTTGTGTTACTGGGGAGCGCTGGGACCACAGGCCTGTACCAGTTCAACTTCACTGGGCCCAACACTGCAGTCCAGGACAACCAGTATCACAAAGCTGGCTCTGTTCAGTCTGGGTTTTCCTGTCAGAACCATGAGATGGAGCACCATACACTGTGATGGTACTACTTCTACTGAAGTACTTCATACCCCTGCAAGTTTCTTCACTGATGCAGTTTCTCTCCATCATGTGGAACTGCATAAGACGAGTCGTCTGAACTGGTTCCAGTAACATGACAGTGTTCCTCAGGTACAATTCAGGAGCAGCAGACACCCCGTACTACTGGGCAGGTTCCTGTGTTTATATCTTTACTGTGCGGCAGCAGCTCTGTGTTTTTGGCATTACTCATTTTAACCTCTGCAGCTCTGACTGGGAAACTCTTGATGGCTTGCAACATTTTTCCAGGGAATCCTGGAAAGTCCTGATGTTTCTAAAGCCAGAGCTGTTCAGCAGCTCCAGGGCTTCGTCTTGTTATTTTCTCCACAACACAGCCTTTGATCTCCAGTCTCCCTGTTGCTGTCTGAGCTGTTACACAACTCTGGTTCCTGCCTCCTGACCAACGTGAACACGGCTTCACTCGCTCCAGCTGTCATGAACCAAACTCTGCAGCTACTCGGGACCCTTCATGGATGTGAGTGCTGCACAAACAGTGCCATACTGCTGCAGACCTGGACAATGCTGAAGCCTTCAGCAGACATGTCACATTCACAACTTCCTGTTCCTGAAATGTGGCACTCTGCTCTTGTTGTTGTGTTTTCATAGAATTCGCTGTGATTTGACGGCCCCTCACTTTCATTGCAAAGACCATCGAGTCATGCTGCTGTTTTATGAACACACTGCTGTGCAGCTGCATAACAACTGGAGGATTCTTGTGGAGGGTTCAGTTTGTTCCTGCAAAAGAACAGGA